>NW_024753068.1:110000-112500 GCF_018991925.1 Homarus americanus | reverse complement strand
GTACTGCCCTCCTGTCTGTACTGCCCTCCTGTCTGTACAGCCCTCCTGTCTGTGACGGTCCTTCTGTCTATCAGCCCTCCTGTCTATACTGCCCTCCTGTCTGTGCAGCCCTCCTGTCTATACGGCCTCCCTGTCTATACTGCCCTCTGTCTGTACAGCCCTCCTGTCTATACGGCCCTCCTGTCTATACGGTCCTCCTGTCTATACGGCCCTCCTGTCTATACTGCCCTCCTGTCTATACGGCCCTCCTGTCTGTGTGCTGGAAGGGTCAGGAGGATAGTGTGTGGTGAGAGAGGAGACACCCTGTAGAGTTTTGTGAAATATTGTGTGTGTGTCGAGAATCACAATTATTTATATCGAGTTGTTGTTTATACCCTATGTGTGTCTGTCTCTCACACACACACACACACACACACACACACACACACACACACACACACACACACACATTATCCCCAACATATCATAACATGCAACATAACTCAGAACAGTACCACATAAATCTCTAGTCTTAGGTTGATACTCCCAGACTACCACAGGATTAAGGTGATAATTATGTTCTGTCTGTGTGAGTGTTGCGTGTGTGTTGTGTTGCGGGGTTGCGTATGTGTTGTGTTGTGGGGTTGAGGGTTGCGTATGTGTTGTGTTGTTGTCTTGTGTTTGGGGGGGGTTGCGTAGATGCGTAGACGCCACACGCTTGTATACGGGTTATGCAGCTCCTCGTTTTGTTTACATTAATTGAAGCTTCTAGCAGGCGGCGGGGGGGAGGGGGCCAAGGGCTTGACAACAGAGACAAAGACTTTCCCTCTCACCTCCCTCCTTACCCCCTCCCCCTTGTAAACAACTCCATGGACATTTTTTGTTTATACGGGCTATTTAATTTGTTTGCTTTTGTTTTGTTTTCTAAGTAAATCCATGTAAAGTTATAAGTAAATAAGTGAGGTGTACTTGGTCGGTGTTGTGTTGGCAGAGTGGACCGCAGTTAATGAGAGAGAGAGGACAGATGATGGCCAGAGGACCAGGTAACAGGAGCACCAGGTAACAGGGCACCAGGTAACAGGAGCACCAGGTAACAAGGCACCAGGTAACAGGAGCACAGGTAACAGGAGCACCAGGTAACAGGAGCACCAGGTAACAGGAGCACCAGGTAAGAGCACCAGGTAACAGGAGCACCAGGTAACAGGAGCACCAGGTAACAGGGCACAAGTAAAAAGAGCACCAGGTAACAGGGCACCAGGTAACAAGAGCACCAGGTAACAGGGCACCAGGTAACAGGAACACCAGGTAACAGGAGCACCAGGTAACAGGAGCACCAGGTAAAGAGCACCAGGTAACAGGGCACCAGGTAACAAGAGCACCAGGTAACAGGGCACCAGGTAACGGAACACCGGTAACAGGGCACCAGGTAACAGGAGCACCAGGTAACAGGGCGCAGGTAACAGGAGCACCAGGTAACAGGAGCACCAGGTAACAGGAGCACAGGTAACAGGACACCAGGTAACAGGAGCACCAGGTAAAGAGCACCGGTAACAGGGCACCGGGTAACAAGAGCACCAGGTAACAGGGCACCAGGTAACAGGAACACCGGGTAACAGGGCACCAGGTAACAGGGCGCCAGGTAACAGGACACCAGGTAACAGGGCACCGGGTAACAGGAGCGCCAGGTAACAGGAGCACCAGGTAACAAGAGCACCAGGTAACAGAGCACCAGGTAACAGGGCACCGGGTAACAGGCACCAGGTAACAAGGCACCGGGTAACAAGAGCACCAGGTAACAGGAGCGCAGGTAGGGGGCACCAGGTAACAGGGAGCACCAGGTAACAGGAGCACCAGGTAACAGGAGCACCAGGTAACAGGGCACCAGGTAACAAGAGCGCAGGTAACAGGAGCACGGGTAACAAGAGCACCAGGTAACAGGAGCACCAGGTAACAGGAGCACCGGGTAACAGGGCACCGGGTAACAGGAGCACCAGGTAACAGGAGCGCAGGTAACAGGAGCACCAGATAACAGGGCACCAGGTACCAGGGCACCAGGTACCAGGAGCACCAGGTAACAGGGCACCAGGTAACAGGGAGCACCAGGTAACAAGGCACCAGGTAACAGCAGCACCGGGTAACAGGGAGCGGCGGGTAACAGCAGCACCAGGTAACAAGAGCGCAGATAACAGGGCACCAGGTAACAGGAGCACCAGGTAACAGGGCACCGGGTAACAAGGCACCAGGTAACAGCAGCACCAGGTAACAGGGCACCAGGTAACAGGAGCACCAGGTAACAGGACGCAGGTAACAGGGCACCAGGTACCAGGAGCACCGGGTAACAAGAGCACCAGGTAACAAGGCACCAGGTAACAGGGGCGGCGGGTAACAGGAGCACAGGTAACAGGAGCACCAGGTAACAAGAGCACCGGGTAACAAGAGCACCAGGTAACAGGAGCGGCAGGTAACAGGGCACCAGGTACCAGGGCACCAGGTAACAAGAGCACCAGGTAACAAGGCAGCA
>NW_024753068.1:97500-105000 GCF_018991925.1 Homarus americanus | reverse complement strand
AATCCTATCAGCTAACTGTGAGGGCTCGCTTACCCCTCCACCCTCTTCCTCCTCTCCCCTAACGTTTGAAGCTGTGGGGATATATCGATGCTATTTTTGAGTCCTCTAGTTAGTTAGATATGCTATTAAATCCCCCTTTACTAGGAATAAAAACTAAGGTAAGAATCTTTGAGGTTGTGAGTCGAGAGATCAAACGCCAACACAGACGTTGAAAAAGAAAGGTTCGGAATTCTTTGGAGGTAAAAATTGGCGGATAACCTTCACTTGTTTTTGGTGGCGATTCTACATTGGTTTCCACGAGTCGCTGCTACATTTACACTGGGGCTGCACTTTTTTTTTTAATCGTGTTTTTCAGGTTCCAGTATTCTCAAGTATTAGCTATATCAACCCTCGATAGAAGCCAGTTATAAAAAGACAATACTACAATACCGTAACTTATTTTTATTTACACGTAAAGGCCAAATTAAACGTGTTTTTAATCTTGGAAAATACTTACTTAACCCAACACCTTCCTTCATGGCGGCGTCAACATTAAAGAGAAACATTATTATTATCATCACTGTTTTCGGATAAAATTATATTCATGGTTCCGTTGATTTAATTTCCAATATTAACGTTGTTCTTATACTTCTTATCGTTTATTATTATTATTATCTTGTCTTTCTTTCTTTTTTCTCCCTTATTCCACAGTTATTGGATTCCGATAATTGCTCTCTGATTTTATCTTACGTTTTTCTTATTGTTTACTTACGATGGTATCTAACCCTTTACCCCCGATTGTTTTTTGGGGAATATTTTCTAACATTGGCTGCTGCGTTTTTCTTCCCATTAGGTTAGGTTAGGTTAGGTTAGGTTAGGTTAGGTTAAGGTAGTTGGGATTAGGATTGATTTGGGTTAGATTAGGTTAAGGTAGTTTGATTAAAATTATGATAATGTTTACAGTAATAATAACCATAATAGGAGTAAAATAATCACCAGCTACTCAAAAACAAAAGCAGTAACAATAATTACAAAAATAACAACAACAACAACACCAACCAACAAATAACAACAACAATAACACCCAACAAATAACAACAACAATAACACCCAACAAAAAACAACAACAATAACACCCAACAATAAACAACAACAATAACAACAACAATAACAATAACAACAACAATAACACCCAACAAATAACAATAACAACAACAAACGCTTGAGAATCAATTATTATTTGTTGTTATCTCGTCATCATTAATCTCTTGTTTGTTTTTATTTCCACCCAACAAGTTTTTATTTGTTTGTTTACCCTGACACACGTACAATGACATTATGTATTGGTGCTGTGTGTTGAAAGGTTGGCTATCCTGGTATTGTCTGTTTGGCTCTGTTTATAGGTCACGTCCAGCTCAACTTTTGTGTGTGTGTGTGTGTGTGTGTGTGTGTGTGTGTGTGTGTGTGTGTGTGTGTGTGTGTGTGTGTGTGTGTGTGTGTGTGTGTTTAACCCCCATTCTTAGTAAACATTCTTTCCTCGATACGTAAATGCGTTCACAACACCTTCAGGCTCTTGGGCATTGAAGGTCTAATGTCACACCGGAGACTCACGCCATCTCTGTCACACGCGAGAACCTCCCTTTTCCCCCCTCCACCCCTACCTCTCCCCTTCCCCCCTTACCTCCCTTACCTCCCCTACCTCTCTTACTGTTATTTCTCTTTTCTCTCAGCATCCTACTCCTCCTCCTCCTGCTCCTCCTGCTCCTCACTTGCCTAAACGAGAAGCCATATGACCCAATTTCTTCTCGGAGTTCCAGGACGCGGGAGGATCATCCGGACGCAACACTTGAGGCAGCTTTTCCATTCTGTTGCCTCGCTTGTTAAATCATCACCTTCAATCACTCACTACAACGACACAAACCATTTATCCCCCAATTTCCCGTGCCACTGCTGCCCCAGAGACCTTCCTCCTTCCTCCTCCTCCTCTTCCCCCCCCCTTCCCCCAAGTCTTTTTTCCTTACGTAGCGCAGGAAACAACTTGTCCCTCATTTGTGACCCAGAGTTGTCTCTGTCTCAAGGCCTACACACACACACACACACACACACACACACACACACACACACACACACACATGATCTTACCTCCATCTCGTTGATTACATTACCCCGTGTTTTTATTATTTATTAATCGCTTACTTTTTCTGACCTAATTCTGACCCACCTTTCCTGACCCAATCTTTTCCTGACCCAATTTTCTGAACCACCTTCCTGACCCACCTTTCCTGACTCCACCTTACCTGACCCAATTTTTTCTGGACCCACCTATCCTGACCCCACCTATCCTGACCTACCTTTCCTGACCCACCTTTCCTGACCCACCTTTTCTGACCCACCTTTTCTGACCTACCTTACCTGACACACCTATCCTGACCCACCTATCCTGACCCACCTTTTCTGACCCACCTTACTTGAACCCACCTCTACACTCCCCTACTGGCTTAACAACCCTTGACCATATGTATAAAAGAGAAAAAAAAGAATTAACACAATCCCTACAAAATATTCAGTAATTAAACGATAAGGAGTTAAAAAAAATCCTCACTACTCAAAATCAACCCATAACTGAAACCAATAATTGACCCAAGAAAAAAAAATTATGGGAAAAAAGTAAAAAAAGGGAAAAAAATTGATGAATGAGAATAGAAATAAAAGGCAATGTACCTCAATTTCCGGTAAACACACACACACACACACACACACACACACACACACACACACACACACACACACACACACACACACACACACACACACACACACACACACACACACACACACACACACACACACACACACACACACACACACACACACACACACACAGACACACACACACACACACACACACACACACACACACACACACACAGACACACACACACACACACACACACACACACACACACACACACACACACACACACACACACACATACACACACACACATACACACACACTCTCTCTCTCTCTCTCTCTCGTTGTAATTTTAAATCCAAACTGTAATTTCAGAGGTTGGGCGGAGAAACAGGAGCCTAGCAAGTCGTGTGAGACTTAATTGTCCAGAAGAACTTTATTACGCTAGGCTTCTCTCTTAATGATGATGATGATGATGATTGTGGTTTGGAGGAAATTTCAACCCACACTGAATTCTTTTGGGTTTCTTTGAGGCGTAAATCATCAAGTCCCGTTAACTGCTTGGTAAATGATGCAACGATGGTTAATGATTTAGTTTATTTTTTTCCTCAGAGATTGAGGAAAGGGGTGTGTGTGTGTGTGTGTGTGTGTGTGTGTGTGTGTGTGTGTGTGTGTGTGTGTGTGTGTGTGTGTGTGTGTGGTGAGAGAGAGAGAGAAAGAGATTTTTCATTTCGCAACAACAACGAGGGAAGCTAAGTATGTTGTATAAGGTAAGAGGAGTTAATATTTGCCCCTTAACGAGAGAGATAAATAATTAGAGAAGGGGAAGAGAAGGAGATAAAGACACAAGTAGAGAAAGACGAATATTTTCCCCAGAGAGAGAGAGAGAGAGAGAGAGAGAGAGAGAGAGAGAGAGAGAGAGAGCTCACACTAATGAAGGTGTTCACGCACACAATATTTTTCCATTAGTAGTCATAACAGGTAGTGACATTTAATAACTCTCTCTCAACACACACACGTACACACACACACACACAAATATACATTCTCGTGCACCAGACAAGACTACCCCCACCACCCCCACCACCCCCCAGAAACCACCCCCACCGCCAAATTCACCCTCAAATATAGTTGTCATTATTTTCTCCCCAAATGGACTTGTTATATACGCTAACTAAGTCGGAACTGGCCTGTAATTCACGCGTTCTGTTATGTTATTGCCCCTAAATGCGATTGAGTGTTATTTGGTGTGATTTTATGGGTGTGTGGGAAGGTAGTTAATTAGTTATCCAGGTAATTATATGGAAGGGTACAAGGAGGTGATGAGGATGTATGATGTTTTGTTGTTGTTGACTTGATTGAATTTGTTGTTGTTTTTGTTGTTGTCTTGGTTGTCTTTGTTGTTGTTGTTGTCTTGTTGTTGTTGTCTTGGTTGTCATTGTTGTTGTTGTTGTTGTCTTGGTTGTTATTGTTCTGGTTGTTGTTATTGTTCTGGTTGTTGTTATTGTTCTGGTTGTCTTTGTTGTTGTTTTTGTTTTAGTTGTCTGTCTCTCAGGGAGGTAAGTATCGTAGCTAGATGTCTCAGTACTAAAACAATCCAAGCCATGTATCTCAGCACCACTACCCCCAGCGATTATTTTATATCCCACATACTCCCAGCCTTCTTCTTTCTTCTCTCTCTCTCTCTCTCTCTCTGTCTCTTCTGTCCCCGTGTACAAAAAAAGAAACCTGCAGGAACGTCCAGAGCACACACACACGCACACACACACACACACACACACACACACAGGGAAGTAATAAGCATCACACATCACCAGAGAATTAGTCCTCTAATGCCTTCATATGATATTCAGAAATCTTAACCCTGCATATCTTTTTCTTTCTCTATCTTTCTTTTCTATCTTTTATCCATCTTTACTCTCTATCTCTCTATCTGTCTATCTTTATCTCTTTTCTTTCTCTCTCTCTCTCACGGTATATTTGCGACGGTGCCAAACTTCCGACCAAATATTGACACTCGACTCCACGCTAACGATGTAATTACCTGATGGGTTGACGGAGACTTGGCACCTGCGCGGCTCTATGGTGGTTTACGTCACGAGGTCACGAGGTCATGTGGTCAGAAGGGAAGGGGGGGGGGGTTACGAGGTTGATTTGTCAAGAAAACCACGTGTCTTGTGGTGATTGGTCAAAGAAACCACGGGTCTTGGAGGTTAGGTTATGCGTAATGATTCAATGTTTATTATTTTTATTATCAATATTTTATTATAGTTTTTATTATTATTATTATTATTATTATTATTATTATTATTATTATTATTATTATTATTATTGTTACTCTTATTATTATTATTATTATTTATTATTATTATTATCACTTATTATTATTTATTATTATTACTATCATTATTCTTATTATTATCATCATATCATATTAATGTGAAATTAAAAATAAAATTCCACGCTACTTTATTTACCATAGTACCTCAGTAATGACTTTCCCAACCTATATTTTATTATTTAATTAACAAAAAACATAATTTGGTGGTTGGTGAGCCGGGTTTTATAATTAATTTTGGGTAAATAAAATATTACCATTAATTTTTTTAAGTGTTTTTTTGCTCATATTCTTGTTTTTCATTACAGGCGTCACTTAAACTATCCGAATATGGTTAGGTTAGGTTATCGTACTCAAATTGGCTGTCATGATGAGTACTAGGTAAGGTTATCGTACTCAAGGGGGTATAGGTTGTTATACTCAGAGGATAATGTAATGTAATAATGACCTATGAACGCACACACACGCACACACACACACACACACACACACACACACACACACACACACACACACAGAAGAAGAGGTCAATAAAGAGGAACAATAAAACAAATGTGAGAGTAAATAAGGAATAAGAGTGGAGAGAAAGACAGTAAGAGTCTAATTTCCTCTTTAATCTTGAGTTTGGGCGATTGAGGTCATTTGTGTGTGTGTGTCTGTTTTGTCTGTCTGTCTTGTGAACGAATACGTATGTGTGTATGTACGTGAGAGTGAGAGAGAGAGAGAGAGAGAGAGAGAGAGAGAGAGAGAGAGAGAGAGAGAGAGAGAGAGAGAGATGATAAACAAGAAGAAGAAGAATTAGATCCAGAACATAAACAAACACGTCACCGCCAATTACCTAAGTAGAGGCAGCATCAGCACTCAGTCACCGAGGAACTATCTCACTGTCAACACTTGAGGCTCGGAAGACGCAAGTTGAAGAAGAAGAAGAAGGAGGAGGAGGAGGGGGGGATGATGGATGGAGTAGGCAAGATTTAAGGAGGGGGAGGGTATGGTGGGGAGGGGGTGTGGATGATGGATGAATTAAGGGTGTGGATGTATGTTAGGGGGTGATTATGGTGGAAGGGGACGGGGAGTTAGTGGGTAGGGGGGGGGCTAGTGGGTGGTAGGAGTAGAGGGAATGTCCAAGGGGAAACAGAAAATGGTGAAGTTAGTGAGGAATATACAGAAGAGGTAAGTAGATGGAGAGAGAGAGAGAGAGAGAGACGTAACGGGAAACAAAATCTGACGTCAAAATATATACAAATAGTGTCTTGTGAGGGGTCAAGTTTTTCAATTTATTATTTATTTATTTATTCATTTATTGTATTTTAGGACACGTAATAAATAGTAACTTAAATATCAATAGGAATAAAGTGACTTACCTTGTATCTCTTATATAAAGGTGTTGACAGCAGCCACCTTGTCTTGATGAGCGCAGGTGTGTGGGCCACTGATAGAAGAGAGAGAAAAAAAATAATTAACCAATTATTTCATCTATGTATAATTTGAAATAATTATACAGGGAGGAGTTTTATCATTCAAAGGGTGTGATTATAGGTAGATCGTTTTATATAATTTGTGTCATTTAGAGAATAATTAAAAGGTTTACCTGAAGATTATAGGTGACCCAGTTTATTTTACCTGATGATTGGTGAATACCTTACCTCGGGGGTTAGGTTACTTTAGGTTAAATTAGGTCAGGTCAGGCTAGGTTAGTTTAGGTTAGGTTAAGTTTAATTAAGTTATCGTTACTATGTTTTAGTCATCAGGTGAGATTAGCTTGGGTGCTTAATCTTCAGGTGATCCAAAAACTCAATCTTGCTGCCACATACCACCACGATAGGAGGAGGAGCATAGCGTGAGGTGACAAGTAGAGGTATGCTAGAGTGGTATGCCAGGCACGGGGTATATCAAGGCATATCTCCACTCTTTATTTTCTACTTCATAGTTGTACAGACAGCAATGTGTGTGTGTGTGTGTGTGTGTGTGTGCATTCTTACATTATATATATTACAGGTAAGAAAAATGTAATAAAATAAGAAATTATAATCAGGTGAACAAACAAGACACAATTACACACGATTATATTACCTGTTAATTGTGTCATAATTGGATCCTTACCCTCAATAATTAAGGAGGAGTTTTATCACCCATTATAACCCACTAAACTACCATTAAACACATTGACACGTAACAACTCACTCTACCATAGACACAGTACCATTGGTGATAATACTCGTATGTGTTCTATATATTTATCTAAGTTATTCCAGTGTGTTTAGTCATCAGAAATCCTTATAATATATAGAATCTATACCTCATTAATCACTATGTAATTATAAACAAGTGTTGTGGTGATGAAAAATGTGGTTGTTGTTGTTGTCGTCATTCTCTTAAATCATGTTCGTGGATCCGGGGTGGTGACGGGGTGGTGAGAGGGGCCATGACGATAATTTAGATAGGGTGAGAGACGCAGTAAATACGTATGAGGACTAATCATCACTAT
>NW_024753068.1:17500-92500 GCF_018991925.1 Homarus americanus | reverse complement strand
AGAGATCACGTGGTTAATGCCCCTAATGATACCTGGGCTATGTGTTAATAATTCTATTTGTTGAACTGTTTTGTTATTACCTTGACGCCCGGTGTGTGTGGTGAAGGGGTTGAGAAGGGACTAAGTGAGAGAGAGAGAGAGAGAGAGAGGAAAAGGATATAGACAGGAGAGGAAGAGAAGCGGAGACGGGTGAGAGGGAGGTGTAGGTGTAGTGTGAGTGGGGAGGTGGGTGAGTGGGAGTGTGGGTGAGTGGGATCTGTTAATATGGAAATAATGTAGTGTAGTGTGGTGTGGTGTAGTGTGGTGTGGTGTGGTGTGGTGTGGTGTAGTGTGGTGTGGTGTGGTATATTACCAGTAGTGTATCCTTCATTATTATTATTGGTATTAAATCAGGTTTGTGTTTGTTGCTTTTATTACTGTTGTATATGACAGCATGAAGTGGTCTGGTCGGGTGGTTAGGTTACGTAGTAGAGGAAAAACGTCTCTACACGGCAGACAAAACAGTTAACACATATGGCTCCCTGTGTGTTATTGATACTTCTATTGTTGACGGCGGATGAACAGTGTTAAATGTATCTATAGACAGTGATTTCATGTTCATGTATATAGCAGGTCACTTACCTTAGAGAAACTGTTCCCTTTCCTACGTAAAGCAACTTTCTCTCTTGTAAAACCACCAGAAATATATTTACGAATTTAGATTCATAACCCTAACTACAACCGTTTATTGCGTCTTTAACGAGTAAAGCACTTCACATATGTGATCTGTATTTTGATTTCGTGTTTAGTAACAACAGGAACATTTTTAAAGTACGTCAGCGTTCACTGACACACTTGGAGCGAGCGAGTGAAACGTGGGTGGCGGAGACCGTAGACTGTGTGTGTGTCGTGTCTGCCGTCTGGCCCAGCACTGGTGCTGCTGCCTCCCTCACGCGTGCCCCACACCCTGATGCTGCCTCCCTCACGCGTGCCCCACACCCTGATGCTGCCTCACGAGTGCCCCACACCCTGATGCTGCCTCCCCACGCGTGCCCACACCCTGATGCTGCTCTCACGCGTGCCCCACACCCTGATGCTGCCTCACGCTGGCCCCACACCCTGATGCTGCCCCCTCACGCGTGCCCCACACCCTGATGCTGCCTCCCTCACGATGCCCCACACCCTGATGCTGCCCTCACGAGTGCCCCACACCCCTGATGCTGCCTCCTCACGAGTGCCCACACCCTGATGCTGCCTCCCTCACGTGCCCCACACCCTGATGTGCCTCTACGCGTGCCCCACACGCTGGCCCCACACCCTGATGCTGCCTCCCTCACGAGTGCCCCACACCCTGATGCTGCCTCCTCACGCGTGCCCACACCCTGATGCTGCCCCCCACGAGTGCCCCACACCCTGATGCTGCCCCCACGAGTGCCCCACACCCTGATGCTGCTCACGCGTGCCCCACACCCTGATGCTGCTCCTCACACGTGCCCCACACGCCAGTCTTCCACACCCCTGAGCTGCCTCACGAGTGCCCCACACCCTGATGGCCCCCACGCGTGCCCCACACCTGATGCTGCCTCCTCACGAGTGCCCCCACCCTGATGCCTCACGAGTGCCCACACCCCTGATGCTGCCTCCCTCACGCGTGCCCCACACCCTGATGCTGCTCTCCCTCACGCGTGCCCCACACCCTGATGCTGCCTCCTCACGAGTGCCCCACACCCTGATGCTGCCTCCCCACGAGTGCCCCCACCCCTGATGCTGCCTCATTCACACGCTGGCCCCACACCCCTGCTGCTGCCTCCTCACGAGTGCCCCACACCCTGATGCTGCCTCCCCACGAGTGCCCCACACCCTGATGCTGCCTCCCCCACGCGTGCCCCACACTGATGCTGCCTCCCCACGAGTGCCCCACACCCTGATGCTGCCTCCCCACGAGTGCCCCCACCCCTGATGCTGCCTCCATTCACACGCTGGCCCCACACCCTGCTGCTGCCTCCCTCACACCCCTCTCCCTACAGTATCATCGCCGGTGGTGCCAGCCCGACTACCTCACACTTTGGACAAATACAGACGATTATTACAAAAGCCTTGTTAATGGCTTAACACAATTAGTCACTAACCCATCCCAAGTCCCTCGACCGTCCTGGTGAAAAGTAAACGATATATACATACCTCACCGCCACTCTACACCCCTCACCGCCCACCACTCACACCCTCACCACCACCACCCACACCCTCACCACCCACCACTCTAACCCTCACCACCCACCACTCTACACCCCACCACCCACCACTACACCTCACAACCCACCACTACACCCCTCACCACCCACCACTACACCCTCACCACCCACCACTCTACACCCTCACCACCCACCACTACACCTCACCACCCACCACCTCTACACCCTCACCACCCACCACTCTACACCCTCACCACCCACCACTACACCTCACCACCCACCACCACACCCCTCACCACCCACCACTCCACACCTCACCACCCACCACCACACCCTCACCACCCACCACCACACCCCACCACCCACCACTCACACCCCCACCACCCACCACTCACACCCTCACCACCCACCACTACACCCTCACCACCCACCACCACACCCTCACCACCCACCACTACACCCTCACCACCCACCACTCACACCCTCACCACCCACCACTCTACACCCTCACCACCCACCACTACACCCTCACCACCCACCACTCTACACCCTCACCACTCACTTCCTTACACATGCATTGTCCCCCCTCCACCCAGCTCCTCTGATCACTGTGTTGTTGCGGAATTTTCTGGAAGTTCCCTTTAGTTCACCGAGCTCTCTGATGGCAAGGAAACAACTTAAAGCTCCGATGGTGATTGATGATGAGTCTATTAATGGACGCCAGCCCCTTAAAGATACAGTACAGTAACTTGTGGCGCCCATCATAAGTGTCCACCTAAGCTTCAGTTGACTTATTCATATATAACAGAAGTGGTCTGTATATACTCATGTGTCTTGAGTCTGGTGTATTGACAACACCGCTGGGCCGGGAATTTGATTAAAAGCTGTCTGGGACCCGTGTGTGGGAGGCCAGCTGAACCTTCAAGGCCCACAGTTGGTGGACTTGACCTACAAGTGAGTAGTTAAGATAGTGAGTAGCTTTTGAGTCCATCATGATCCATTGGTTAAACTGCCTGACTACCAACCGTGTTTACAGTGTCTGTATGTTTGCTCATGTGGATGTTCACGTTCTTCGGCTATACTTTTGAAGATTGAGAGCTGAAATTGTTCTCAAAGATGCGCTCCAGAAGTGCCCTGAAATAAGATTGTTTTTGGGGGTGGCCTTTGTATTTACCCTCCCCCAATCCAAAAGATCTAATTTTTTTTTTTTGGGAGTTGGCCTACAGTGCAGTAACTGTAGAGTAGATAATAGTGTAGACACTAAGACAACGAGCTGTTCCCCTGCTAGTACATAATAAACGTTACCTTAACATCCACGGCGCTCAATAACTGCGGGGGAAAATGAGACGGGAATTTACTATCATTGTTGGGCGAAGCTTTTAAGTCACATTGTTAGGATGAAACAGAGTTAAATATCGCTCTGGAGTCTTCTGAAGTGAACAATGACGGGATCAAAAAATGGTGAAGTTGTACTGAAATTCCGGCAGCGGGAGGAGGTGTATCACTCCCCTCACTCCAGCAGCGGGAGGAGGTGCATCACTCCCTCACCCCAGCAGCGGGAGGAGGTATCACTCCTCACCCAGCAGCGGGAGGGAGGTGCATCACCCCCCACTCCAGCAGCGGGAGGACATCACCCCTCACCCAGCAGCGGGAGGAGGTGCATCACCTCACCCCAGCAGCGGGAGGAGGCATAACCCCCACCCCAGCAGCGAGAGGAGGTGCATCACCTCACCCCAGCAGCGGGAGGTGATCACTTCACCCCAGCAGCGGGAGAGGTGCATCACCTCACCCCAGCAGCGGGAGGTGTATCACCCCTCACCCCAGCAGCGGAGATGTATCACTCCCTCACCCCAGCAGCGGGAGGAGGTGTATCACTCCCCTCACCCCAGCAGCGGGAGGAGGTGGTGCATCACTCCTCACCCCAGCAGCGGGAGGAGGTACATCACTCCCCTCACCCCAGCAGGGAGGAGATGCATCATCCCAGCAGCGGAGGAGATGCATCATCCCAGCAGCGAGGAGATGCATCATCCCAGCAGCGGGAGGAGATGCATCATCCAGCAGCGGGAGGAGATGCATCACCCAGCAGCGGAGGAGATGCACCATCCCAGCAGCGGGAGGAGGCACTCCCAGCAGCGGGGAGGAGATGCATCACCCCAGCAGCGGGAGGAGATGCATCACCCCAGCAGGAGGAGGTGTATCACCTCACCCCAGCAGCGGGAGGAGGTGCCACTCCCTCACCCCAGCAGCGGGAGGAGGTGCATCACTCCCTCACCCCAGCAGCGGGAGGAGGTGTCACCCCTCACCCCAGCAGCGGGAGGAGGTGAACCACCCCTCATCCCAGCAGCGGGAGGAGATACTATCCCAGCAGCGGAGGAGATGCATCACCCCAGCAGCGGGAGGAGATGACTATCCCAGCAGCGGGAGGAGATGCATCATCCCAGCAGCGGGAGGAGATGCATCACCCCAGCAGGCGGAGGAGACATCACCCCAGCAGCGGGAGGAGGTATCACCCTCACCCCAGCAGCGGGAGGAGGTGTATCACCCCTCATCCCAGCAGCGGGAGGAGATGCATCATCCCAGCAGCGGGAGGAGATGCATCACCCCAGCAGCGGAGGAGATGCATCATCCCAGCAGCGGGAGGAGATGCATCATCCCAGCAGCGGGAGATGCATCACCCCAGCAGCGGGAGAGATGCATCACCCCAGCGGGAGGAGGTGTATCACCTCACCCCAGCAGCGGGAGGTGCATCACTCCTCACCCCAGCAGCGGAGGAGGTGATCACCCTCACCCCAGCAGCGGGAGGAGGTGCATCCTCACCCCAGCAGCGGGAGGAGGTGTATCACCCCTCATCCCAGCAGCGGGAGGAGGTGCATACAGCAGCGGGAGGAGTATCACCCCAGCAGCGGGAGAGATGCATCACCACAGCAGCGGGAGGAGGTGCATCACCCCAGCAGCGGGAGGAGGTGCATCACCACAGCAGCGGGAGGAGGTGCATCACCCCAGCAGCGGGAGGAGATGCATCACCACAACAGCGGGAGGAGGCATCACCAGCGGGAGGAGATGCATCACCACAGCAGCGAGGAGGCATCACCCAGCAGCGGGAGGAGGCATCACCACAGCAGCGGGAGGAGGTGCATCATCCCAGCAGCGGAGGAGGTGCATCACTCCCTCACCCCAGCAGCGAGGAGGATCACCCCCACCCCAGCAGCGGGAGGAGGTATCACCCTCACCCCAGCAGCGGAGGAGGTATCACCACAACAGCGAGAGGGTAACGACCCAGAAATTCAAATGTCTTCTGGCTGGTGACTTGATTCATACATTTATGAACGTATGTCAATCTTCCTCCGAGCAGACAGACTCAGCCTGGGGTCCAGATTCTCGAAGACGTAAGTGAATTTTAATCCTCGTAAATGAGGCCATAACCAGGTACAGGAATTTATATATCTTTGTTGTCAATCTGGCTGCCGTCTTGACACAAGGTTGGGTGAGGGAATTATATATTTTCCATTGCTTTGAGGAGGTGGGGGTGAGGGTTGAGGTGAAGGGAGGTGATGGAGGGGGTGAGGGTTGAGGTGAAGGGAGGTGGGAGGTGATGGAGGGGGGTGGGAGGGTTGAGGGAAGGGAGGTGGGAGGTGTGGAGGGGGGTGGAGGGTTGAGGTGAAGGGAGGTGATGGAGGGGGTGAGGGTTGGAGGTGAAGGGAGGTGGATGGAGGGGGGAGGGTTGAGGTGAAGGGAGGGGAGGTGATGGAGGGGGGTGAGGGTTGGAGGTGAAGGGAGGTGATGGAGGGGGGGGGGGTTGAGGAAGGGAGGGGAGGGTGAGGGAGGGGGTGAGGGGTTGAGTGGGGTGAGGTGGATGGAGGGGGGTGGAGGGTTGAGGTGAAGGGAGGTGGAGGTGATGAGGGGGTGAGGGTTGAGGTGAAGGGAGGATGGAGGGGGTGAGGGTTGAGAAGGGAGGTGATGGAGGGGGGTGAGGGTGGAGGTGAAGGGAGGTGGGAGGTGATGGAGGGGTGAGGTTGAGGTGAAGGAGGTGATGAGGGGGTGAGGGTTGAGGTGAAGGGAGGTGTGAGGTGATGGAGGGGGTGAGGGTGAGGTGAAGGTAGGAGAAGGGGAGGATGGAGGGGGGTGAGGTTGAGGTGAAGGGAGGTGGGAGGAGTGAGGTGGAGGGGTTGAGGTGAAGGGAGGAGTAATGGGAGTGATGGAGGGTGGACTAACCTATAAAAAGCCAAGTCCTAGTTTATTTGTTTATGTATTTGTTAATATATCTCACCAGAGTTCAATGGCACAGTTTGTGTTTGTTCTGTGTGTCCGTCCGTCCGTTTATCTGCCCTTCCGATCAGCCTATCCGATATTAGACTGATTGTTCTGTAAAGTCACCCCTTCCCCACACTGCTTCTCTAAAAATCACATTAACTCGATCTAAAGTTAAAGTAAAAAACACACACACACCCATTTGTTATTCATCTCATCAGTGACTGTGTTATGTCCCCGGTAGTTTTAATTATTTCAAGTACATCCCACCACGGACCTGCCACGGACCCTCCACGGACCCTCCACGGACTTGCCTTGATCACCCCTCCCCCCTTGCCACTTCAAACACCCCCCTCTCTTATCAAGGTTATGTGACTCCTACCTGTACTGAAAACCTGGAGCATAATGAATCTTTTAAAACAGAGGAAGATGAAAAAACCCCATCAGTTTTTTTTTGGGGAGAGGTTGTTTAGATATGATGGGGAAAGAGTAAATGGTTTTCACTAGTTTGATGAGAGAGTTTAGAAGGTGTTGGGTAACGGTGTGGCTGGGTGGGTGTGGTTGTTAAGGATGTCGTTAGTATGAAGGCAGAAAAAGGGAAAAACTTAGGACACACACACACACACACACACACACACACACACACACACACACACACACACACACACACACACACACACACCCATTACTCCCCATTAGGTCACCTTTAGTATGCATCAACCCAAATCTATGGAAACGATAAACAACCCTTAAAAAAATCTCATAGTCTAGCAGGTAAACAATTAGTAAATCTACGACCTACCACGTAACCATCTCAGGTGTCCAAACTTTCTTACCTTCACCTGGTTAATAATTAGTGGATGTGTTAGTAGCCAGACAGGTGTTATGATAAGAGATGAGGCCCCTAACACGAATCGGCTCAGGTAAACAATCACCTGTGTTTAAATTACATGAAAACCCAAATCAATATTTATCCAGCCCACCATCAATAACACACTAGAGTCACTTTAAACCGATACAACGTGACCGTGTACCAGCTGCGGCCATCACACTCCTAAACACTGTCCCATTCATTAAACGTATTCGGCAGAAGTTGTCCTGATGCCCTGCTGCTGGTACCTACTCCTCCTACACTACTCGGGTGCCTGTGTTTTGAGTCAGGGCCGTGCCACAACCCGTGTTAAATCCAAAAGGTCGAACGTAAACCAATGTTGTCGGGTGAATAGGGTTCTTGTCCAGAGAGGGATGATCCGCCCCCAGGGACAGAGAACACGAGGCCCTCACACACACACACACACACACACACACACACACACACACACACAGTATACCTGATCTCAACCCAGCTTCCAGAACCTTCACTTCTCCCTCCTTCACTGTGATGCTCCTCGAGGTCTTCATCAACATAACTACCACCGCCTCGCAAATCGAAGGTCATATGATGATGTGTCTCATTTATTTAGCGTTTGATGGTCGACGAGCTGTGATTATGTTTCACTTTCATGTAACCTTCGTCGCCCAACACGTGAAGTTATTCCTTGATGCGGACGTGGCATTATTGGATTGATCAACTCCTGGCAATGTTATGTAACGTGTGACCTTCAGCAACAAATCTGGTCTAGTCTCTGATGACCTAGTGAATATATCTATCTTCTTCCTTCCTCTTTAACCTTTTCATGACGACGATTTAACCCTTTGATGCGGATGATTTTAACCCTTTGATGACGATGGTTTAACACTTCAGGACTCCTATGGTTAACACACAAATACACAATTGTATCAGACACGCCCTGCAGAGTTACCTCCCACCCCAGTTAATGTTATATAATGTCTTGACTATAACACTGTATTTTATCCTACAATACCGATGGTGTAAGACGTGACCTCATGAACACTGTACACTATAACCAACTCTTATAACAAACTGCAAATACGGTAAAAGGTCATTTCTGGTTCACTATTGGGGAGACAAAGTTACTGATCCACACCAACAGCCATGTACCAGGTGAAGGCGGACGATATATGGCAATAATGATAAGGGACAGTTAATATTATCTTGGCTTTAGACATTATTATATCTATGGAAATATCTTGTAATAGGTTAGGTTAGGTCAGGTTAGGTTAGGTCAGGTCAGGTCAGGTCTTCTCTAAATGTTGTGGCGGTGTGTATGTTGATAGGAACTGATCTGTTTATGTAAAGTATGTAAACAAAACACCACACAGTTGCCTGATGTCTCCAGACATGCTTAGAAAAATGTAAGGCACACACACACACACAACTTTGAGAAGTCCGTCGCGTTCACACCGCCATAAAATCCAATTTTGTGATTGGGCGCCACCCAAATTGAAAGTCACCTGAAACTTGTAAGTCCCCTTCTCTCTCTCTCTCTCTCTCTCTCGTGGAGTAAATGTTTCAGTTATTTCCTCATGTGAAATGTTAAAAAGAACTCAAATGTATTCTGATTTCCTTAAACTATATTGAATATGGAGTAGGTGTGTGTGTGTGTGTGTGTGTGTGTGTACGCTTTAAGTTTGTATGTATGTTTTTGTTATGTGAGAGAGAGAGAGAGAGAGAGAGAGAGAGAGAGAGAGAGAGAGAGAGAGAGACTCACCTGTACATACAAGCACCTCAGTCTGTGGGTCCACGTGTCAGTGTATGCGTGAGGTCCTTCATGTCAACACCTCTGGACCTCACACAGTATGGCAAGAGACCAGCCCGAGCCATCAACTGTAAACTATAATAATTTGTATCTTCAATTCATGTTCCTTCTCCTTTTAGTAATGAAAGCTTTTGTTAAACGATCCACCTACCTTATGTCTTTGTATGTAATAAGTCATTTCTGTCCACTGTCCACTGTTATTATTATTATTATTTTTATTATTATTATTATTATTATTATTATTATTATTATTATTATTATCATCACTATTATTATTACTATTCTTATTATTATTATTATTATTATTATTATTATTATTATTATTATTATTATTTACACACAAGCCTCCTTCCTGCGATTCAGTTTGCTATCGAGTTTGAGGATGATTGTAAGACTCTTCTGAAAATAGCCTCACGATTTACTGTCAACCGAACCACCTGTAATGTTGGCTGGGAGGAGGGAGGAGGAAGGTTGAAGGAGATAGGGAATAAGGAGGGAGAGAGGGGAAGGAGGAGGTATAGAGAGAGAGAGAAGGAAGAATGAGGAGGAGGAGAAAGGATGGCAGAGGATAGGAGGAGGGAGAGAGAGAATATGGGGAAGGAAGAGAAAGAAGGGGAAGAAGAAGATAAATGAGAGATTGGGAGACTGACTTAACCTGTTTCTTTCACTCGTACACACACACACACACACACACACACACACACTCACACTCACACTCAGTTTAGCTCCGTATTATTTTAAAAGTACCTTACGTTAAAGTTTCCCTCTTGACTGCACTAGTAAACTTGGAGACTCCTCTAATTGCCTCACGTTAGCGACAAGACCAAGATGGCCGCTTTAATAATGGCGTCGATATTGCGCCAAGACTATCCACTTAAGTTAAAAAGGATATTGTACGATTTTTTAGATATATATTTAGGGTGATAATTCTTGACTTGAGCTTATTATTGTTTGTTTTTGTTTGTTAGCTGTCTATTGTCTGTCTTTTTCCTGTCTATTGTTTGTCTGTTAGCTGTCTATTATTCTGTTAGCTGTCTATTATTCTGTTAGCTGTCTGTCTATTCTCCATTTGTTAACTGTTAAACCCCGAGTATAATAATTATCCAGGCGAAGTACAGTTATCAAGGCCCCCTCCTCACCAACCCTCCACTTTCTGCACCACCCCTCACCAACCCCTCCCCTTTCTGCACCACCCTCACCAACCCATCCCTGCACCACCTCACCAACCCCCTTTCTGCACCACCCCTCACCAACCCATCCCTTCTGCACACCCTCACCAACCCATCCCTTTCTGCACACCTCACCAACCCATCCCTTCTGCACCACCCTCACCAACCCATCCCTTGCACCCTCACCAACCCCTCCTTTCTGCCCCCCCCCCCAGCCTACAGCGGCCGTCATCCGAGCGACAATATCTGACGAAGCGAACGAAACTTTGCACCAAATGGGGACACGGAGCGAAAAATTAATGTGCATCTCTAATGAAGTAAAAATGCGGCGATAATATTTTTCATAGATTAGCATTTTTGTACCAGAGTGTTGAGAGCGACGTTAATAATACCTCGGTGGGGTGAATGTAGCTATTCTGTCTACTGGTGGTGAAAGTGGTGGTGATGAGGTGGTGATGGAGGGTAATAATTGTGGAAGATTAACCTAACCTAACCTAACCTTAAGGTGTGTAAATCAACGACTATTCTGTAGAAGATCGAAGACGTAGTGTTTGTCTGTCGTAGTTTGCTTCTATGGATAAAATCTCTGGTATTGGAAGCAAAATTGACTTAGAAAGACATTAAAACGTTTATATATTTTATTGACTCCCGTTTACCCCTCCTCCAGGTCAGGTCAGGTCAGGTCAGGTCAGAGATCGTGGCATCTGATTTCCTCGCGAACCCTGATGGTAGAATGGCTCTTTACCATCCTGAATGTCTGTCCTTGTAGGCAGTCCGGACATAACATATTGAATACTAACCTTTAGCTACACAAGGAGGCAGTGTGACCTCATTACATTCAACTTTTGTTATTTTCCTCTATTATAAAACTTAGGGACACTTTCACAGCTGGTGACTCAGGGCGCTTGAGAACCAGTGAACGATAGGATAAGAAATGAGTGCTGTAGCTACTTATCCGCCACCTCTGCCACACTCTTCTTACCCTAGTGACTGGTTTGTATCCTATTTTATGCTTGTCTATCCTCGTAAAATACTGTAAAAGTAAACAAATAACAATACCAAACTATTTTATTGATTCTTAAAAACAAAAGAAAAGTTGGTCAGGTGTTGGGTGATAACGAGACACTTTCTAGCTGTTAGGTGAAACTATACGACACACAGTAAGGACCATAATGACCCCAAATTACACTGTAACGTACTGCTGTAATCACTTGAGTACTCTGAACCCTCTTGAGTACAATATCATCGTACTCAAGAGAATTAGTTGTATTTAAAGGGTTGAAACTTCGTACTCTTGGGATAAATCCATCTTTAAGTTAATTCGCTGTACTCAGAGGGGTGGTATTGTACTCAAGGGGTTAATCCTACTTAGGGAAATAAATGGAACTCTGATGATATATATTTACAGTAGAGTTCTAGTAGAAACTTTGACGCCATTTAGTATTTTTTTTTAGTCGCTGTGTGAGGTGTGGCGGTGGGTGAGTGGATAGAACGTTCGCCTGTCCTAAGAGTCGGTGGTTCGATCCCAGGGCTCTCTTAGTCCACCCAGCTACACTTTCTTAAACTTACCAATACAGTGAAACCTCTATTTAGCGGACTATAGGAAGAAAACCGTAATATCGAGGATCCATTAAATATGAATCCCCTATAACGGATTATATATATAGAGGGAAGCCCCGAGGTTTCACTATCTTCATCATCATGGACGATCATCACTATAAGACCATCATGACAATCCTATACCACCAGTTTTAAAGAGGCCCATAAATTACCTTCCATCACTGTGGACATTTTCCTTTGACTGGATGCTACACACTCTCTCTCAAGCCATCAAGCAGAGGAGAAAAGGCACTAGGCAGTAAAAAGAGGCATTAGAACGAGCATAAAACTAGTGCTTTAGAATAGAGATTTTTCCATTCGTGCTGGTAAGTGTCGGGAGTGAGAGGCGGTGCAGGTTGGCTATGAATGCCTGGGCTCACTAAACTCTGCCTGAATTTGCATATACATGATGAATTTCCTTGTTGTAAAGAGAATATGATCGAGCTTCTTCCTTTTCCTCCATTAACAGGAAACATTAGTATCTCTCTGTGGTTTTAATCTTCACAGTCGATGTTTTGGGATTTTTGGTTTGTTTTTTGAATAATGTATATGTAAATTATCTCAGTTATAATGATTGTAAAAGATACAATGGGTTTTATCTTTTTTGTTTTTGTTTTTGTTTACAGTGACTCCGTGTGTAAGGGAGCAAGAGCGACATCTGTGGCGATCTGATGAACTATCGGACTTAAAGGTAAACACACCGATTATTTAAGTAACCATTTTTAAAGTATACTCAAAAGAATTTTAATTTCTTATATTTACTTATTTCATTTTCGTAAGTATAATTATTCACCTACCCGGTAAACAACTCTATAAAGGAGTGTTGGTGTAACTCAAATATGTCAAGAGTTCGAGTCCTGTCCGGACACACGTGAGAAGGGTGTTATGCAGTGTCTCTCTGTCTCCACCACTAAACGTCACAGGCTTCCTCAGGGTACTCCGGGTTCCTCTTGTACTAACACTGGATAGACCACAACCTCACGAACTAAGCTGATAAGTGGTGAAGTGACAAATAAATAAATAAATATATAAAACCTACGTCAGACCATCATGTAGAGTTCTGTAAATGAGTTTATCCTTCAAAATAGACACGAGACATACAGAAGACACCTAGGTAACCACACCCTCTCCTGGCCAGAGCTTAACTGCACTATACACTCCTCAAGAAAAACCTACTCGGAAATTCTCGGCGCTGGACCAAATATCCTCTATCGGGAGAAATTTTTCCTTGAATGGCCGGGTTTGATAAGGCTTTTATCCCCAAAATACCTGACCTGCAACACTCTGGACTGGAGGGGTGATGGAGGGACGTAGAGGAGAGGGGTGAGGGAGGGAGGGAGGGGTGAGGAGGAGGTGGTGGTGAATGAATTTTGTTCACCTTGATTTATGTCATTCGTGGTGCAATTGATTTAAGTGTCCCATACCTCATGTCGTGGGGTAGTCTTGGCTAGGTATGTGGGGGTAGTCTTGGCTAGGTATGTGGGGTAGTCTTGGCTAGGTATGTGGGGTAGTCTTGGCTAGGTATGTGGGGTAGTCTTGACCAGGTATGGGTAGTCTTCGGGTATGTGTGTCTGGGCTGGTATGTGGTCTGCAGGTATGTAGTCTTGGCAGGTGTGTCTGGCTAGGTATGTGGGGTAGTTTGTGGCTGGGGTAGTTGGCAGGTATGTGAGGGTAGTCTTGGCTTGGTATGTGGGGTAGTCTTGGCTAGGTATGTGGGGTAGTCTTAGGCATGTGGGGTAGTCTTATTAGGTGGGGTGTCTTGGCAGGTATGTGGGGTAGTCTTGGCTAGGTATGTGGGGTAGTCTTGGCTAGTATGTGGGGAGTCTTGGCCAGGTATGTAGGGGAGTCTTGGCTAGGTATGAGTAGTTTTATGCAGGTATGTGGGGTAGTCTTGGCTAGGTATGTGGGGTAGTACCAGGGGTTCATTAGGTATGTGGGGTAGTCTTGGCAGAGAAGACACACAAACAAAAGCCTAGTTGCATTACTTGGGTCACCTAAGGATTAAACACCCCAGCTTATTTCACCCGAAGTTCAACCTAACTTAACTTAATTTAATCTCGGTATTTTAAAGTTTAGTTTTGTCTCTGGAATTTCATCACTTCACAGGTCATAAAAAACGGCGGAAGCAACACAATTCGATGTGTGTCGGGTCCTAATGAAACCCCTGGTGTGTGTGTGTGTGTGTGTGTGTGTGTGTGTGTGTGTACTCACTGAACCACCACTGACATGAAGAGTGATATAATACAACCTGTCATTAGCTCCCTTCACCCCCTCCCCCATAAAGGTACAGCTCTACGATAAATGAACGTCAGTATGGAACGAACACTTGTGCAGGAGTCAATGGCAGTGTTAGCAGGTGGTATATATATAAACAGGCCACTGGATGTTTATCTCAACCTGAGTTAATCATAAAGCGATTGTCACCATTCACCGTGTGTCGTACTGTGGTCGTAACAGCAGCAGTAAGACGAAGGCGCTTAAGCTAGATGTCACCTTTGGTTCAGTCTTACGAAAATTCAGTTTGATATATATGTTTTTACTTACCACATGACAATTATTACCCCCTGAAAGTTTCCCCCACACTTGATAGATAAAATATGAAGTAAAGTGCAGTAAAATAATAAAATAAAAACTGTAAAATAGCAAAATCACAAATGCCCTGAATAAGTTTGGAAACTCACTTTTGCCGAAGGGATGCGTACGTGTGTGTGTGGGTGACATGCAAATATCGCCTCAAAGCTTCACCCCCACAAACATTTCTCAACATTTCCAGAAATATTACGTAACTGACAAGTCTGCCTGGTCGTGTTCTGTGAACGGGAAAATTAACTCCTAGACTACCTGCCAAGAATGGTTCACGGCCTCCCCACCCAGGCCTACCACCTTTTCTTCTTACCTGACAGTACCAACCCTCCCCCAGGACTACCAACCTATCTTTGTTTCCTACCCAGGATTACCTCTTTTTCTTACACAGGGGTACCAACCTATTTTGGTTTCTTACTCAGGGGTACCAACCCTCCAGTTCATTTATATCTATCATCTTCTCTGTTGATTCATACCTTAGGCTACCAGTCCTCCCCCTGACCTAACCTGACCTGCAAACCTAACCTAAGTACCCTACCCTTATCCTACCCTACCCCTATCACCCCCACACCCCACCCACCTACTACCACCTACCTTTACCCCTACTCCTACCCTACCCCACCCACCCACCCCACCCCCCACCCCACCCACCTACCTTACCCCTACTCTACCCCTACCCCACCCCCACCCCCCTACCTACCCACCCCACCCCCACCCACCCCACCCCACCCCACCCCCCCTACCTTACCCCTACTCTACCTTTACCCCTCTCTACCCCTACCCCACCCACCCCACCCCACCCCCACCCCACCCCTACCCTACCTACCCCTACCCCACCCCCACCCACCTACCCCTACCCCTCCTCCTCCAGGGTGTTTACTCATAAGCTGGGGTGTCTAATCTCTAGTGATCCTCTCCTCTGTGTTGGACTCCCGCAGTTGTCAACGAGGGGGCGAGGAAGAGAGTAATTCCCTCATCTTGTGATACAAATTAGATTATTTCCAAGTTGAAGGAAGGCGCCAACTTCATCCATTCCTGCTAAAGTTCTCTGCAGTAGCGTTTTTGTGTGTTCTGGAGGGCGTCTCTATGGCCTCTCTCCCTCCCTCCCCTCCCTCCCTCCCTCCCCTCCCCTCTCCCTCCCTCCTCCTCCTCGAGTGGATGTGTCTTTGAAATGCGTTCTCTTCTCTCTGGGGATTTTTTTTAAGGTCGGTTTTAAAGTTAGGATGGTTAATGTGTTAGGTTGAAATAGGCAGGAATGATCTCTCTCTCTCTCTCTCTCTCTCTCTCTCTCTCTCTCTCTCTCTCTCTCTCTCTCTAAAGTTTCCTAATTAGCTGTATTTAAATCATCAGGCCCAATTTAGCGCCGTCAACGACTCTCAGAATCAGGGACGGATTTACCTCGCTTGAGAGTCGACGGCTGGGTGTGTAAACAAATCATAACCAGAAGAACCGGGGTTAAAGCGCCCGCCAGAACCAAACACGCGGGAAAAGATGACGTTTCCTAATTGTCGTCGGCGGCGTTCTTCTTCTTCTTCTTCTTCTGCTCCACCTATTCCTCCGTCCGTCCTTTCCCACCTTCCGTCTCTCCTTCCCTCCCTCCCATGTTTCTTCCCTCCCACCCTTCCTTCCTTCCTCCCCTTCCACCTTCCCTCCTACTGTCCCTCCCTCCCTTCCACCCCCCCCTCTTCCTCCTTCGCCACGCACCGCTAGACACGCAGTACTAATATGAACACATTGGGGGGAACGTGGAAATATTTACCTTCTATATTTTTTACATCATTACGTCTGCTATATAATCTAATGAACACAAAAGAACGAATATTAAAATCCGAAGAAAAAATCTGATACCTGAGGAATTACCCCCAACCTACCTTATCTCACCCAAGGTTTAAATCCCTAATGAGACCTGCAGTGGAGGGTTGTTGGTGGTTAGGTTAGGTTATATTAGGCTAGGTTAGGGTATGTTAGGTTAGGTTAGGTTAGGTTAGCGTTAGGGTAGTTAATCTTTAGGTGATATACGAGAATTTTTTTTTTTTCAGAAATGGAAATACAAACACAGACTTAAGAGTTACAAAGTACAGGTACAGAACACGTTAGCCCCAGGTGGCGGTAGTGTCACAGAAGTTAGTTAGGTAAACAAAGAGATGGAATCACATTACCTCAACAACACGAGGCTTTTATGTAACTTGGGGTACGTAAGAGACAGGGTGGGTAGAGAGGAGAGAGAGAGAGAGAGTGGGGAAGACAGAGGGTGGGAAGAGAGAGAGAGACTAATTTACCTGAAGCAATTGTTTTACCTGTGGTGTAGTCTTATCACTTCGTATTTTTCCCGCCAAACTGTTGTGTTAATCTCACCCTCCTCGCCTCCCTGTGTTTACATTCTGGACCTACACAACCATAACATAACTCACGGTCACCACCCCTCCTCCCCCTACCTCAACCCCTCCTTCACCCCCACCCTCTTCACCCCCATCCCACTCAACTCCTCCCTTTTACCTTTCCCTTTTCACCCCCACCCCTTCATCCTCATCCCCTTCACTTCCACCCCCTTCCCCTACTCCACCCCTTCCCTTCACCTCCACCTTCCCTACCCACCCTTCCCCCTACCTCCACCCCCTTCCCCTAGATATGTGTGTGTTTTGTCCTCTGGGTGTCAGACAAGGGCTCAGGTTCTCAAGAGGTTCATGAGTCCACTTTTTTGTTCTCACTTAAGTGGTGGTGGTGATGCAAGAGGCGAAATTACAAAGGGATTCCACCGTCGTATGAGTTACCTACATGATAACTTAAGTCCAGAGCCTTTGAGCCGTGAGACCATCGTAAAGACTCAAGACTTTCAACATACCCAAGTTGGTAGTGGCCAGCAATATCAGGTGTGTAGAGTGATGTAACGGCAGGTGTTGCAGTGCAGGATTTATACTTCACTACAGGGGAGGATGGTGAAGGAAATTAATGCATGATTTTTGGGGAGTGAGAATTTGGAAGCTGTGTGTGTGTGTGTGTGTGTTCCTGATGATTTTGTTTTTACTCGCCACCAGTAAGAACATTACAGTTACACATCTGATATTTTCCACTCTTCATTATGTCTGTTGGTAGAACGGATTTTACTTTGATATCTGAACGTATTCGCTTACACACACACACATACACACATACACACATACATACATACATACATACATACATACATACATACATACACTGCCGCTGTAAAAGATGTATTCTACAAATCCCCAAATCTGGTGTACCCTTGCCACCTCACACACACGCCAGCATCACTCACTATACCACAACACACACAAAAATCTCTCTCTCTCTCTCTCTCTCTCTCTCTCTCTCTCTCTCTCTCTCTCTCTCTGTACAAGCACTAGGTATAATTGGAAGATACTCATTCGTGGTCTGTAGTTTTGAAGTGAATCCACACAAAGTAGCAGCAGTGGCCCATTGGTGAGACGAAGGCTGGATGACTAACTGACAACACCCTGACCTAGTTGAAAAAGGGCGACACACTGAGGGACAAGATCAGGTGAGGAAGGTGGTCGTCTGCTGGGTTTTAAGGAACAAGAGAGGTGGCAGTGAGGGGAAAGTCATCACCAACTTGTGGAGGTTTACAGAGACAGTGTCAAGAACAAACACTATGTGACACAGCGGTGGAGGCAGCTTTAAAATCTTGGTGTAATGGTTAAAGACGCCGAGGAGGAGAGTGCGTGACTGTAGGAGTAAGTCCACCACACCCATGCAGTCAAGATGGCGCGAGTCAGTCAGTGTATCGAGGAAAACACACGGATCATTATGTATCTACGATTATCCGCCACCTCATCCATTCGTCGGTGTTAACTTTCTCCGTCATCCAACACTTATTCCTCTACCGTAAGACGTGTGTTGGGTGCCTCAGCGGTGAAGAGACAACCACAATAGCGCCCTATACAGTTTGTCCGACCTCCAGTGGCAAACGCATATCTGCAGTGTATTGTTTCGGGCGATAAAACGTAGAGCCAACCATTACCGAGACCAGTGTTCAACCAAAAGTTCAATGGAATGGAAGTATTCAACATTTCCTGTGAAGATAAAGTTTAAAAGCTACAGCATCGGCAAGGAAGGAAGGAAGGTGGAGAGAACCAGGTGTGTGAGGGCGCCTTACTACTGGTGGAGGCGCTGTAGCTGTGTATTGTGTAACGCGATACTGTATCTACTCAGTAACATCCACGTCACACCATTATACTGCAGGTCATCATACTACACGTCATCATACTGCACGTCATCATACTGCACGTCATCATACTACACGTCATTATACTGCACGTCATCATACTGCACGTCATCATACTGCACGTCATCATACTGCACGTCATCATACTGCACGTCATCATACTGCACGTCATCATACTACACGTCATCATACTACACGTCATCATACTGCACGTCATCATACTGCACGTCATCATACTACACGTCAATAGACAGAGGCAAACATATGTGGAATCATCAGAGTGACAGACAGACATATACAGAAATTATCAAGTGGTGTTACAGAGACAGACATGCAGACAGTATGGTGATGGGTGAAGGAGGATGGTGCTGGAGGAGCTTCACAGTGTTATAGTCGCTGGCTTGAGTCCCCAGAGGCACTACCACCAAGCCTGCTGCTGACACCTTCCTCCTCCCTAAGGGGTGATGGGACGGGTGGGGGTGTGAGAGGAATGAGAATGAGGTTGAGAGTGGGAATGAGAATGGGTTTGATGTATGGGAATGGGAATAAGGTTAAGGGGTGTGAGTGTGAATGGGAATAAGGTTGAAGGGTGTGAGTGGGAATGAGAAAGAGTTGTGAGTGGGATGGCAATAATTACAAATATCTCAACTTGTAATTGAAAAAAAACTTGTAATTAATCGAGACAAACATTTACCAGTTAGTGAATTTAATAAGTTAACGTTTTCTCTCAGTTAAAATCTCTGACGTATTTACTTACCTCAGCTCGTAACCTTTTATAACTCTCCGTTCAGTTCTCTAAATCACTCGTGCCTTGAACTTCCTGTTTTTATTATTCACGAATCACTATTATGCAGAGTTGAGGTTAATGCTATTATGTTGGTTTTAATAACTTTTAAGTATTTTAAGTCCTCCTTTTAGTACAGTCGCCTGCACTTATACCTGGTACAATGGCTGGTGCGTTATGTGAGATGTGGCAACTCTGCGGAATGATTATCTAGCATCCTTAGTCTGGTTACTATTGGTCAGGTTTCCTTAAGGGTCATTCCTGGAGTTTTAATACGATGTAAACAAACACAGAGTTGCCACATCTCACTAAACATGCCAGGCACTGTATCAGGTATAAGTGCGCGACTGATACATCTATACTGCTCGGGTTAGGTTAGTGTATCAGTTGTTCTTTGTCTTCACCATTGTCAAGATTCTTTGTATACTTGTTGATTTGTTTAATTGTTAACCATATATTATTGTCATCTTCTCTCAGTACACAGTTTTATCCACCTCTCTCTCTGTTTCCATTCGTTCCTGGCACCCAGCGTTTTCTGTAATTCTTTCCACTTCCTGATCATTCACTCCACCTTTTAATCTCCTTTTTGCCTATTAGTCTTCTCTCTCTCTCTCTCTCTCTCTTTCTCTCTCTCTCTCTCTCTCTCTCTCTCTCTCTCTCTCTCTCTCTCTCTCTCTCTCTCTCTCTCTCTCTCTATCACATTGAAGCTTTTAATACCACGATTACTCCAGGTCTTCCTAATGCCTTTCTCTTTCCTCCCCTGTTCACACACACACACACACACACACACACACACACACACACACACACACACACACACACACTCACATAATTACCCATCTCACCTCAATCCCTTATAACCTGATTCATAATAGTCTAGGGAGGGTCTAACTCGCCACTTTACTACACCACTTAACCCCACTTTACATCACTCGCCAACGCCGTCATACTTATTGCGTCTTTTGCTCACACCCCCTCAGTCTTTACTCCCTTCACCTGTCCCCAGCACACACCACTCCTTTCCTCATCAACGTTTTGTTTTGTTTACACAGCCAATATTTGCAGGGATTTAAATAATTATTATTTTTTCTTAATTCATCACAACCTTAAGCAGCCCCCTCCTTTCATATTACCGTAACTCCACCCTCTACCCTTCACCCTCCACCCTCCACACTCCACCCTCCACACCCCACACACCCCACCATCCACCCTCCACACCCCACCCTCCACCCTCCACCCTCGCTTCTTCAAACACCCCGAGTCATCTTTGCTTCTTTATCTCCTCATTTTATCTCTTTTTCTTCCTCCCCTTTACACACACTGGTTCTTCATGCCCGCCCTGTCCTCCTTCCTCCTCTCCTTTCTCTTTATTTTAGCTTCTATTCCCTTTTCACACACACACACACACACACACACACACACACACACACACACACACACACACACACACACACACACACAGATGATGTTCTACACTTAAGGATATATTTACACCCGACAACTGAACCATTACACTTGTGTGTCCATCTCCACTACCTCCCTCCCTCCCTTCTCCTTCCTCCTCCCTCCCCCTCCCTTCTCCCTTCCCTCCCTCCCTCCCCTCCCCTGTCCCAACGTCCTCCCTAAGTCCCCCGTTCTTAGTCATTTATATTTTTTACACCTTAACTAGCAATGCAAAATCTCATCCAACTAGAAAGAAAGTTCAGTGATGGCGGGCGAAAATGGTGTGGATATTATGCCTAAAACCCCACATTATATTAAGTTCTGTGTCTTATTTAGGGGAGGGGAAGGAGAGGGGGTTGGGGAGGGGGATGCAAGACAGTGGTGTTCTGAGAATGTAGTGGGAAGCGGGAGGGAGGAGGCGACGGACACCCCTCCCCTCCCCCCGCTTCCCATCTCCCCCCAACACTGAGGTCACCACCGCCTGCACAACACACAAACGTCACAACTATTAGGAAAGTTTCAAAGTTGTGGTTCTCAAGCACCATTACCGCCCCGCCGCACCATTACCGCCCCGCCATAGTACCGCAGCCGCACTCCCTCACCTGCTGGGGGAGGGACGGGGGGGGGGGAGGTGGCTTGAGGCCCTCCTAGACCTAGTATAATGTGTGTAAGTGTGTGTGTGATCTATAAACCATCTTGACATCATATCTTATAGTCAACTCGTCGTCACAAATCAACAATTACCATCTGAGAACGATTAAGAGTTGACAAGTCATAAATACGACAACTTTTCCCTCAAGGTACGACAGTTGTTTTGAATACATTAACACGTCTACCTTTCATTACGATATTTGATTTTTCCTCTCATTTACGTAAGAAACTTTAAACCCTTAGGTCATATTATTCTCGGGAAGGAAGGAAAAATTATATCCTTCGGAGTCTTTCCCAACAATTTTATTCCAGAGTTCCTTTTAGGATTCCTTTTTTTTTCTCATGCCGGTGAATTCAGGATATATTATGGAATGGAGGATAACCCATAGGAAGTCTCCCAGAGTTCCCGTAGGAGTAGTTTTACCACCTGGGATATATATACCTACACCACCACCTGGATATACCTACACCACCTGGATATACCGATACCACCCTCGGTACAGAACCACCCACCCAACCACCCATGATTACATACATTCTAGTACTGTACCTGGAAGAAGTACTGTAATTTAAAAGCTTTATATCTGTATTTTAATTCCTCCTCAAACTAACCTATACAATAACATAGAAACGCAACTCATAACGGCTTAGTGTCAATGCTGTTTTCGACGACTTATTGAACGCCATCTATGGGTCGTAAGCGTCATTGTGTAGTGGGTTAAAGGGGGAAGAGGTTAGAGGAGTGTATTAATGTATGGGTTAAGTGAGAATTAGAGAGAGAGAGAGAGTGTGAGGGGGTGAAAAAGAGAGAGAGGGGGAAGAGAAAGAGAGAGGGGAGAGAGAAAGAGAGACTCACAACAAGGCCACAGCTTCACTCTTAACAAGTTATGACCGGGACTTAGTTTGGGGCCTGGCCGGGGGGGGTTGTGACGTCATAACTTTCTTGGGCAAGCTCCCTGGTCTGAACCTTTAATCTGTACTCTGAATTACAGTGACTCGGCCTTATTTTCCCCCCTTGTACCTGAGGATATTACCTGTACTGTATTTCACGGCGTTATTATTGTTGTTATTACCGCTGTAGTAGTGGTTGTTGTTATTGTTGTTATTACTGCTGTTGTGGTTATTATTATTGTTGTTGTTAATGTTATTGTTGTTATTGTTTTTATTATTGTAATTATTGTTGTTACTAATATTATCTATATTTTCATTATTGTTTTGTTTTTATTATCGTTGTTTATTATTGTTATTATTATTAGTAGTAGTATTTTTTATTATTATTGTTCATTAATTTGTTTTCTATTCATGGCGCTAATTACTAAAGTGTTCAGAAATGTATGTTAATTCCACCGTAGAGTAGTTCCCTTCTACCCTCTTCCATTTTCCTTCCTTTCCCTTGTCTTTCCCATCTCACCCTTCCTTTCACTTTTCTTTCTTCCATCTCACCCTTCTCCCCCCCTCCCATCCTTCCTGCTTTCCTCCCCTCCCCTTCCTTAGCTTTCTCCACTATACCTTCATTTCTTTCCCCTTCCTTCCTTCCTTTTCTTTTCTTCCCTCCCCCCTACCTTTCTCCCCTCCCTCTCCCTCCCACCACCTCTCCCACCACGGCTGATATGAGCACATTCTCGGGGTGATTCAACGACACATAGGTAACATAATTCCAGTCACCTTAAATAAAGAGAGAGAGAGAGAAAGAGAGAGAGAGAGAGGTGGAGAAACAGTGAGAGGGTGGAGAAAGAGAGAGAGAGAAGAAAGGAAGGATTAAAGAGAGACAGAGAAAGAGGGGAGAAAGAGAGAGAGAGAGAGTCTTCATCATTGAGGCTTCAGAACTTGGCTTGGTGCATCACTCAACACACCGTTATATATGTTGGCGCACCAGAATGTGTCATTAATGGTGCTTTTACGCCTTAATTTAACCGTCTGTTTCTCCGTCACCCTGTCATCTTTTTCAGTGATAATAATCTTTTTCACTGCTGCTATAGTTTGTTCAGTGATAATGATCTTTTTCTATGACTAATGTGTTTCCATACCTAACCTAACCTAACCTCTGTAGTGTCTCATACATGGGGAGGGGCGCAAGTGAGGTAATTAATTACCCTTCATTCATCACAGTGCTTAATGAGTGTCTGTGTGTGTGTTTTAGTGAGTAATGTGTGTGTGTGTGTGTGTGTATAAATTGAAGTGTTGGTGATGTTGGTACACGCACACATACACACACACACACACACACACACACACACACACACACACACACACACACACACACACACACACACCTGTTCTGCCTATATATATAAACAACAGAAATAAATAAATAAAACATACAGCAAAATTAAACTTCATCCAAATAGTAATTTTGACCAGACAATAAATTCTCTCTGTGTGGCGTTTAACATGATAGAAATGGACGTCCAATTTTGGTGTTTGGAAATACAGTAAAAAATTTGACTAAAAACACCACGTTGTAACCTTCAATCATACATAATTTATACTGTATATGTATTGTGTGTGTGTGTGTGTGTGTGTGTGTGTGTGTGTGTGTGTGTGTGGAATGAACAAGCTATCATCAACTATCATCCAACATCGATCTAACATTTTATTTTTAATTTCTATCTCTTCTCTCCTTCTCCCCCTCCCTCTCTCCTCCCCTCCTTCTCCCCCTCCCCTCTCTCCTCCTCCTCCCCTCCCCCTCTCCCCAGACCTAGTAGTCCTTCTGGAGCCTCTTGCTGAAATCACTCTCTTGCATACACAGGCCAGCAGATGTCCTCCTTATCTTCCTCCTCCTCCTCCTCCTTATGCTTCGCCTCCTTATCCTTCCTCCTCCTTATCCTTCCTCCTTATCTTTATCCTTCCTCCTTTTACCCGTCCTCATCTCTTTGCTCTCCTCTCTCCTGCTTCTCTTCCTGTAATTTTCCTATCGTATTTCCTCCTCTTACTTATTCCTTCTTCTGCACCTCCCCCATCTTCCTCGTCTCTTTTGTTTCCTCTTATCCTCCTCCTCCTCCTCTTCCTCCTCCTCTTCTTCCTTCTCCTCCTCCTCCTCCTCCTGAAACACGGGAGAACCGGGAAACAAGGAATTAGATTTTTGTGTGAATAATTAGACTGATTTTCCGCGACTATTATTTTCTCTCTCGAATAAACTAAAGCTTCTCTCCCTCTCTGTGTCCCCTCATACCTCACCCCTCCCTCAAAACTATCCTTCCCTGACACTTCCCCCTCACACCTCTCTCTCTCTCTCTCTCTCTCTCTCTCTCTCTCTCTCTCTCTCTCTCTCTCAATCTCTTTTTCTCTTTCTTATGTTTTTTTCACTTTCTCTTATCTCTCATAAATCTCTCTTTTATCTCTATCTCTCTTCTTTTATCTCTCTCTGTCTCTCCCCAATCGGAAAAATTCATTAACCTAGATGAAAAAGGGAATGAGAAATGCAAATGTAAAACTTCCAACAAATTTCAATTTGATTTAGAAATAAAATTGGAAGGACACGAGGTTTTTCCCCCACACATCACAGGAAACTCCCTAAAAGTCTTCCGTTTAAAACCAAAATTCGAAAATAACGCCAAGAGTGATGGGGGAATATCATTCACCCCAAATCATTCTAATTGTTGGGGGGTTATTTCACCTGAAGATTAACCACCCCAGTTTATTTCACCTGAAGATTAACCACCCATGTACTCATGTGTCTGCTGGCTGGGCCTCTTGAGCACTTATGGCAGGTAATAATCAGTAACGCCAGGTGTAAAAGGTGCTCTCTCTCTCTCTCATTCAGACTTCACCTAAACTCACTGACATAAGCCTGACTCTCCAGAGGGCGCTGTATCCCCCCCCATTGAGTCCTTTCTTCCCTATATAGCCTTAGTAAACACAGAAAATATTTTGTCCATAAACTGCTGTAAAAACTGTAAGAATCTGTGGTAGTTTGGGATCAGTAAGAAAAGCCCAGTTTCCATCAGGCTGTGAAGGATCGTTTACAAACTATATAGTCACATTACTGAATGATCCCAAGAGGTCAAAGAATAGTGTTTACAAATGACAGCTGAGGTCCACCAAGGCGAAGTTTAATCTCCTCTGTATTTTATCTTACTCAAGGACCACGTTATGAAGGCCTTACATACAAGGGCTGCCGCTGACGGAGTTAATGATATGATATTGTCTGCAGAAGTCGTGTGGTTTATTACTATACATCTCGGGGATAAGTGAAGTCTTTTGATATGTGTGTCGAGTAGTTCTTGTAAAATTTGGGTTAAACTTTTATGTCACTGAAATATATCTTCGTAAAAAAAGATTAAAACACACTAGGAACAAAATTAACTTGTATATGTAGATTCGTAATAAAATAATAAACAAAATAACCCGCCAATTTCAGTTACAGAAGAACAAGGTCTATTCTTTCAGTTGCATACAAAGGCGGAGCTCAGTCCTGTTGAAACTGTAAATAAACCGACTTTAACCCGAGGGCCGATGAACAACACTGCCAATGTTTCAACTCGGCATCGAACCCCCTAGCTGGAAAGGTGGGATTTTAATTAGGTTTAAATTTACCGTGTTTAATTACCGTAGCTGAATACCAACAGGGGCGCAAAATACACCAAAGTTTTATTTCTGCTGCCGCCTACCATGCAAATATTATGTAGATCAGCCAACACGCCCGCTACAGTGGTTCTGGCAGTACTGTACTATACGTTAGCCCATGTCATATATATATACTGAATACTACCCTTGCTATACATACAGGTATATCTGGCTATACTGTGCAGCATCCTTAGCATATATCTGGTAATACTGTAACATTACCCCTTGTTATATATCTGGCAATATTGTAACCCTAGCCTTTATCATATATCTGGTAATACTGTAGCCCCGACCCTGTGTACTGTATTATAGTTCTGTACACCTCTTGGAGCCGTAAGGAAAATCTCACATATATTATTAGTTCCGTTTTGTTTGTGTCATGTCAGTGTTGGTGGTAAAATGAAGGCTGTTTGTGGCTGTTGTCGTGGTTGTTGTTGTGGTGATATCATAACTTTTTACGCACACGCACACACACGCACACACACACACACACTTGACGAGCACAATAATTAAACCAACAGACACTTCATTAAGCTCGCCCATCGTAGTAATTGTAGTAATTATGTTACGTCACTAGGCGGCCCAGATTACACCCGACCAATAAGTGTGGTTATTAAACTTACCTGTTAATTATTTTTTTCTCTTATTATGAAACTACAATCAATCCAGGTTAATTGTGATATATATTTAACATGTTAACTCTTGATGATCATATGTTAACTCTTAAATGTTAGTTCTATATGTCTAAAATATTAACAGGAGGTAGTAATTAATATTGCTATGTATTTAATATGTTAATTCCAAATGATAGTGACTTTTATTTGTGTTACTCTCCTAATACCTTGGCCATAGAGGTAACATTTTTCATCCCCATATTAAAATTGTATGAATTTAACAAGTCGTATTGGTTAGGTCAGACTGAGGTTTATTAGAACCTGACCTAATCGTGAATGGGGCCTATTATGACTTGGATCTACTAGGACTGGGGTCTATTGGTCCCGGGGCATATTAGGACCAGGACCTATTTGACCTTCAACCAAGAAGTAATTAATGAAGAGTTTAATTAAATTGATACATCGGCCATAGATTATACACCAGTAACGAAAACAAGTGGAATCTTTTAGTTTACTTGAGGAAATAATCACCAAGCAATTCAACGTTTGTATATACTGTACCTTTACACTGTATGTATCTAAAGTATTATTGTCGAGGAATGTCTTGCTTCATCTAACACACCTAATGCCTTCTCCATTGATTTCCCACAGTGAATACCAAGAACATAATGGGCAGGTACATCACGGCCCTTGAGAGAGACACTGGGTACTTGACTGACGAAGTTGTGGTTTTCTCTCTCTTTTCAAATCAATTTTCCGGGCGCAGAACGTCAACAAATTGCCCGCCAGTTACAACAAAAGCCGCGCTCCAGGGAGTTTGAAAGAGACCATCCAATATTTCCTAAAGTGAACCAAAGCACGAAGCTAATCAGGTTGATTGCCCCCCCCCCCTAAGTTTTGGTTCTTGCTCCACACCAGTATAAGGATATGTTGCTCACTGGTTAAGGAGATGTTGTTCGTGTGTGACAACTTATCCCCACTACCAAGAAGATGAGATAAGCTGAAGCCACAATATTCTTACACATAATCAAATTACTGTGCTGGAAAATGTTTAAAATGTGGCCATATTATAGTTTCCAATACTTTATCAACAAAGGATAGCCCCTAAAATGTAGGTTAGAAGGTTATTTCCACAGGGTAGGCGTAGGGTTGGGGACTAGTAATTAATAACAATAATCCTACATCACAGGTAAGTTGATTTGAGGTAACAAAAGTCACAAGTACTACACCACACTTAGATAAATTGACACTGGTGGGTCTTTTCCACGGGTCGTTTATACTCTGAAGGTGGCTAATACTTGGTTATACCGGAATTTCCTTTGTTCAGAATAGTCCTACTCGGTGTTCAGTCCGGTAAAGTGACGTACTGTTATGGGGGATAATTCGTCTTATCCGCCCCATTCCAGATTTGTGTGATTACAAACTGGAGTTATTTTTTTTTTTTTTTTAGTTTTCCTTACAAGATTCTGAAACATAACATAAAACTTTTAGCCAATTTTAGGTGACGGTGTTTTGAACGTTTAAGATCATTGGAACTTTCATTTAATGGCAACAACACCGTAGGATCAACTTGAAATTCCACTTGGTCTTTCATGAACTACTGTATTACGCTGTTACTATGCTCCTTCATTGCATCTTTTTTGGGGGGGATGTTAAATTATACATATAAACTGTTAGAACCATTCAGAAAATATTATAAAAAAGATGATAGCGTGTTTAAATTTCAATCGGTTTCATTTTTTAATATTCTATGTGTTTTCTTATTTTCTAGTTGATTCCTATTGTTTTTAGTCCGTCTTATTCAAGTGTGATAGGCTGCAGCATCCAGCTTAAGGTGTCCTAGAGCAGTGAATTTCTGTAGGTTGCTTTATATGCTTCTCTTCACGATTCGGTTAGTTTTTCATATTGTTTGATTCATTTTCATCCCCAGCCTTGAGAAGTTAGCAGGGTGGTGGTAGCCGTGTGTGTGTGGAGATTTTTCTAGTATTGATTCCTTCACAAACTACTACTTTTGAAAGTTTTAAAATTGCTCCGTACGTTCATTAGTTGAAAGTTATTGCCTCTCCAAACTTTGGCTAATTGAATATATCACTTAGGAGTTATGCATTGAGTTGAGGTTTATTGTTATTCCAATTACTTGCTGCATTGGATTTTTTTCCACATATTTAAACTTTTACTTTTTACCGTAAGATTGTCAGGAGGATTAAGCAAAAAACATCTAATGTATAGTAGTGAAATTTTAGTCTTGTGTACTATACGTCATGGGATTCCTGATTACGTGAGCTGTACAGAGGAACGTATTGATTTGCAGCTGTCCCCAAACATACGCTTACGTCCCATTCTAGTTTATGTGCAGGATTCGACGATAAAGATCCCAGGTAGAGCATTGTAGCTTTATTGTCTTGAAATTTAGCTTTCTGATAAGAAATTGTACAGCAAAGGGTAGATTATTCCAATCTGTACCACCTGTATCTTTGAATGTACTTTTATCTAAAAACTCACATATTATGTGAGTCACATTTACTATATGTCTAGAAAGCTAAGAGCTATAACTGAAGCCTGACAGGATAGTGTTCTCATACTATGTATATTGTTGACATAGATAAATTAATAATTACTTATGACAACAATAGACCTGTTTTTCTCATTTATTTTATTTTCCCAGGAGTAGGAAACCGGTGGCGAGATACATGAATTACAAAAGTATTTTGTATCTAGTGTACATAACTTAAGCAATCATCCTGAAAGAATAACATTATTTTTATAAGTATAAGTCATAATTCCTCTGGTTGAGTTTAAACTTCACAGAATTTATGAGACAAGATAAGGAATGAGGTGCCACTGAAAGTTTATACACAACGTTTGTATCAACAAGCGCGACAGGAATTCATTCACTACCAACAAAATCTTTATATTGATAACTTTATACAGATCAGTTAATGGTGCAGCTAAAGTTTATCATTTATAAATTAACGATAATATTAGAGTGTATGAAATTATTGTATTTATTTTGTATTAATTCTTATTTTTTCAGTAATAGTTGTTCTAATGTGTGTAGGCAGTGTTTGTGTTGTGTGAGTGACCGACCGCAGCTCATGGACGCCGTGTGGTGTTGGTCCGTGATCCTGTATTAACAGCTATACTTTTCACCGATAATAAGACTACGGATTAAACGGTAAAGGAGTTTGTATACTAGAGGAATTAATCAAACAATTTTAAGTAATGTTCAGTGTTAAATATTACAGTAAATGGTGGTCATTGCCATGTGTGGTGGCGGGAGGTCCTGTCATTGGTAAAATTGCAGATTACAACAACCAAAGAATCTGATAATATAAAAAATATTACCTAACCTAATATAATATAAGAAAATGGGGTTAACGTGTAGATTAATGCTGCCAACGATTCTAGCAAGATCACACTGCTTTTCCACCATAATTTTTGCTGTTCATTGCTAGTGAGTGTTCTCTTTTAGGGAAGTGCTTCTTTTTTTTATAATTTACACTATACAGTAATACCGTCGGCGAGCCATGGGAAGGAGAGTGCATAGTGCATGGCGTCTGAATTGCATTACCATGTTATATAATACATGACCCAACTCTGAAAAAATAGCGCTTCCCCAATAGAGGAATACGTTACGTTAGGTTAAATTAGTATAAGTTAAATATTGACATTATATAACCACTCCGGGGGTGGGGGGCTAGGAGTTTAGTTCACGTTATGGTAGGTTAGGTTAAATTAGGAAAACATTAGTTTTTTGTTTTATCCCCAGAAAAAAATCTATCTTCAATAATAATAGCAACAAAATTCCTGCAGAAAAAAATGTTTTTGCTGGCGAAATCGCTTGCAGCACTTAAGTAAACGTTTACCCAATATTACTCTGTGATTAAGGATATCGGTAACTGTGAAGATCAAGAGGTGCCTGAATGCTATGGCAGGTGGAGTGATTTAATCTGTAACGTAAGTAAAATTATTGGTAATAGTTGAAACCATTTTTGCATTTAACTACCTACTGTGACATTTCTCCATAAAACATAAATGCTTCCGAACCTGATGAAGTTGACGAAAGATGTACAAGCAATACATTTTGTGTAAATCGCTTTTACTTTTTCTGTCTCTTTCATCTGTGGCCCAAACTCCACCCTTTAAAGTCTTCATGTAGCTCTCCACCATCCCCCCCTTTTTTTTGAGATTATGTAAATTAATTATAACCAGTGTTTAGGCATAGTATATAGGTACACCAGCCATATGCACTTGCTATTAAGATGGCCTTTCTGACTAATTTATAGTTAACCTTACCATTAACAACACATTCCATCTACGGCTACCATACCTTTATCCACTACATAGTGTTTAAGGTTGGATGGTTAAGTTTGGTTCATTTTATGAATGATATATTATTGACGATCATTCTTGGCAACTGCTAACATTAATGAAGTAACAGATACTGCTGCATTATGTAATTTATAGTTCATAAAATGAACCACCCTAACCTAACCCAACTCGGTTAACCCAAACTGAATACAGTACTACTTACCTTAACCAAAAAACAAGATTTTAGGCCTGCTATACCTATGCAAGAATAGTGAGAAGACAATATGTCAGATTATGGTTGGTAGCACTTGGTATTGTACAGGGCAGAGGTCTGGTTTATATAACTACCAAACAAAAAATCACATTAGAGGAAAATCTATTTCTTGTCTCCTGAATAAAGCAGATTGGATGGAGCAGTGGCATTCTATGTAAGTACTGTAATACTTTAGAAGGAGGAACCTGGGGAAAATTTTTAAGAACAAAACTTTGGTTAATATTCGGTCGCTGGTTAGGTTAGACATGTATACTGATATTTGAGAGTCGTTAGGTGAAGATCTTTAAAAAGGCTCAGACATGTATTGAAATAATGCAGCAACACAAATACTGTATGGCTTTTGTCTTTTTGCCAGCCTCATTGTGCCTTTTTGCTTCCAACTTTACATCTAAAGTTCTGTAAAGCTGAATTTAAAAGCTGTGAGAGGAGGTATGGTGGCATTTGTGACAATGTCCTTATCACAGCAAGAAGAGGTGTGCATGTAATTTACGCCAGTATTCATTGCTTCTTTACTATTGCCCTTTCCTCTGCAAGTGAAGGATTGCAGTTCCTTATTAGTACTGCATCAGTATAGCGTGATTCCCAAATTTATTATATTTTCATAAATTATACCGTATAAAATTTGTGAAACTCTTTTCAGTATGTAATATTTGCCATTGTCAGCTATAGTCTCATTTTTTCTTTATTATTTTACCATCATTGATTAATCCAACAGATAATGGATGTAGATCTATATGATGAGTTTGGTAACTACATTGGGCCAGAGCTTGATTCTGATGATGAGGATGATGAGGAAGATGATGATGACTATCAAGATCAGGACCAAGATGTGAATGGCTTTGATGATGATGATGGAGTGGGGGGTGAAGAGGAGGAGGTATCTGCACAGGCAGTGGTTCTACATGAAGATAAACAGTACTACCCAAGTGCTGCTGATGTATATGGCCCAGAAGTGGAGACCATTGTACAGGAGGAGGATGCTCAACCATTGACTCAGCCCATCATTCAGGTAACAATCCAGAATTTTGTTGTTTGACTTTATGTGAAATTTTTTTTACTATAGTTATCTCACTGCGATTTTTATGAGAATTTACTTATGTAGCTACAGGTAAAACAGTTAACAGTTGCATTCACAATGTTGTCTACAGTTGTTTAATTTGACGAAGGTGAGCATTAATGACTTCTAGCTATTTACACTCCAATTTGATTTATACTGATTGTTTCCTTTCTGATTATGCTATTACCTGTATTGTACAATATTATCTCTTAGTGTTTTCTTTTATCCAGTGCTTTATTAATGTTACAAGTACTGTAGTACAGGTAGAGTCCAATTTATGAAAGGGTGTATTTTGCAGATATATGTGGTCCATGTACTGTCCTTTAACAGTATTTGATGTGGATGTCCAGTAATGTGTTACTTTTTTGTTACAGCCAGTAAAGGTAAAGAAGTTCAGCCATGTAGAAAAGGACTTGCCAGTCACCTGCTACAATCTAGAGTTTTTGGCTGATCTTATGGACAACCCAAATTTAGTACGTAACATATCTCTGGTGGGCCACCTCCATCATGGCAAGAGCACATTTGTTGACTGCCTTATACACCAAACACATCCAGAATTCAGGTATGGCCTTACCAGATGTAAATATCCAGTATAACTGTTATATATTTATTATTATTGTAATTCTTTATTCAGAGCTTTGTTGTTTAACTTTCTTATCATGCATGAGCTTCTAGATTCATTCACTAACAGTTATAACTTCCCTTCAGTGGAGGAAGAAACTAAGCAATAGTGCAACATGTCTAGGTGTCTTGAGTGGCAGTCTATTACGTCCATCCTACTGAGAAAAATGTAGGTGTCTTTAAACTTAAGCACCCCAGGTTTACATGGCCATGATGAGTTTATTGTTGATTCATTGTGTTTTTCTGGAACTGGCATATACAGGAGCTCAGTTTGGTAGAATTGATGCCTTGATGGTACAATCATCATAATACTTGGAGCTTATTGGTATTCTGTCTCCTTTATCTATCTGGCTTTAGCATATAGAATTGCCTAATCCCCATGTATAGTTATGAGTGGAGGATTAGTACTGAAATCCAATTTATAACCAAACCAGGGTTGAGCTGCGTTGTTTACCTCTCTCCTGTGTTGGGTTTTTGAGGTTAGCTGGAACCGAGACTGATCCTGTAAGTTTTGGAGCTGACCAAACAAAAACCGATTGTTGAGTGTACTGTTACATGTTTGTGCTATGAAGCAAAGATTCTTAACCTTCTCCTTTAAATGAATGGGAAGCTTCACTTCATATGACTTCTTTTTGGAATATAGTATTGTTGGGAAAGATAGTCTAGTTTGTTTATTCAAATGAATTTTTAGATTACCGAGCTGTGAAATCTTGGCTCATTTATAAAATGGGATTTCAGGATCATTCCTCTTTAGCCATGTCCTCTTCTTAGTGCATTGATTTGTTACATTACCATATATGTTTCATACTAACTGTATTTGCATGTACTTAAGAGTTCATGTTTACCCTGGTACAGTATATGTAATATGGTGCTTTTTATTATAGATCTCTTTTTTTTTTTTTTCTTTTAGGAGCAAGGAGGATGTTCCTGTACGATACACTGACACACTGTTTACGGAGGGTGAACGTGGACTAAGCATCAAGGCCACTCCCATTACACTCGTCATGCAGGATGTACGCAACAAGAGCTTTCTTATGAACATCTTTGACACCCCAGGACATGTTAACTTCTCTGACGAGGTAAGTGATTTTCAATATTTTTTATGGTTATTGTGGCTCAACACCGAAAGATGTCATATATGGCTTCTGGTCCTCTGAGGCGTGTGAGATACCAGCACACAAAACCCCTTATAACTGAGCCTACTGTTATCATAAAGTACAAATGATTAGCAGCAGGATGCATTATTTATGTAAATAACATCATTACCACAGTTTATATCTCCTCCCAGTCTTACCAGGTACCTTTTATGGTATCTAATGGTGTGATGTTTGCCTTAATGGCCAATGGAGTGTCTGTCAATAGTTAAACTCACAACAATCCACTGCATCATGTGAACCGCTTGGCCCATAAAGAGGATTTCACTTTCAATCTTTAGAAATGTTACTCCCATCCATCCTTCAACCAACCATCAATTGTTAGTCACCATCCTCATTGCATCCAGCTTCTTGGTGGATTGTCTGAGCTGATATCGTATACACTTTTCTTAATAGTTTTTACATGTATTTTGGGGTTCAGTTTCCCACACCCATGGATAGTTGTCTTGGCACTGTGTGCTAATTCAAATGTTCTTCATTTAATCTTAAAAATTACCAGTGTTCTGCCCTTTTAATGATGTGTGTAAAAAGAATGATTAAAAGACAGTTTTAATACAGGGCATCTTATTGGTTTTGTGTGGTTTCCTTTACCTGGGATGGTCACTCAATATACGAGGTTCTTAAACCTTTTTGCCTCACCCTGAATATTACTACAGTACAGTTCATTTAATGTTATATCAGGAAAAGAATTAAACAAATCTTCTAGTTTGAATTTTCTTTTATAGTCCATATTCACCATTGTTGTGCAAAACAATGCAAAAAATATTCACAAGGGTAACACAAAACAGGTACTCATTAATGAAATGGATTATATTGACTCTTTTTACTTACATGTCATATCAATAAAAACAGACACATTCTATTTGCAGTTCTAGCTCACATATAACTTGCTGTAGTGCAACACACTATTATGAACATTAAAAACTATTTTTTGTGTTATGGGTGATACTGGTTCTTTACACTTACAACTTTTGCCATATTTGGTGATGTCTGGCTGAGTTTGCATCAAAGATTACTCTCCACATTAAGCTTGTTACGTTGCTTTAATCCCAACCAGTTCTGAAAATCTGAACTCGGACAGATATATCAATAAAAAGGTGATAATGATACACAAACAACTAAACACACTCTCCCTCTTCATATATTTATATTTACAGTGCTTAAATTTTTTTATTTATTAGTTTATGTACACAAACCTGTATACATAGTTGTGTGTGCACTTTTTTGCATATTAAGCCCTTAATGTGATCATTTTCCACTGATCCCTCGTGGCCCCCAGTTTAAAAGCCACTGTTGTAGTTTCCTTTATATGAACTGCAGAGTGTACATATTGTTTAAGTTGTGACTGTTATCTTGATACTGAATGTATTTTTGACAAGTAAAAACTTGTTCTTCCTCAAATTTAGGTGACTTGAATTTGATGGCTGTTGAGTTACTAACTTACTATGAATATTAGAAAATAAAGGCAATGAAACTTCTGGAGCCATTACGATAACTTGTAGTAGTATAGTTCCAGCTCATCTTAAAATATTTATGGAATCATTGCAAATAATACACTTTTTTCCAGGTTTGCAACTAGAATGGGCAAATTTGTATGCTGTTTAAGTAGTGCCTTTACTTCAAATTTGAAACTACACTTTACACTGAAAGTGCCTAAAATTGATCCTTCAAGGACAATTCAGTGTTAGAACTTTTCTCTTATAAAAGAATTAAGACATTTGAACTTTCTCATGTACACCTAACAAACTTGTTCTTCAGAAGCAAAGTATTTACTACTAACAATTTTGAAAATTTATTTTTACTTTAGTTTTCCAAGTATATACTGGAGGGAACTTCTTAATTGGATAATTCATTACAGGTGACTGCTGCCATGCGGTTAAGTGATGGGGTGGTGGTGTTTGTAGATGCTGCTGAAGGAGTGATGCTCAATACACAGCGACTCTTGAAACATGCAGTACAAGAACGATTGGCCATCACTGTATGTATTAACAAGGTTGATCGCCTCATTCTAGAACTCAAATTGCCTCCACAAGATGCTTATTATAAATTAAGGCACATAGTGGAAGAGGTTAACTCTCTTCTTCAGCAGTATACAGATCAGGAGAATCCTCAAACCATCTCTCCCCTGCTCGGCAATGTTTGCTTTGCCAGCTCCCAGTATTCTCTCTGTTTTACCCTCAAATCTTTTGCTAAAATTTATTCCCAACATTTTGGGTATGAACTACCACTGGAAGATTTTTCAAGACGGCTGTGGGGTGACATATACTTTAACCCTCGGACTAAAAAATTTACAAAGAAGCCCCCAACATCAACGGCACAAAGGAGCTTCGTAGAATTCATCCTTGAACCATTATACAAAATATTTGCTCACATTGTTGGGGATGTAGACACCCATCTGATGTCATTAATGGATGAGTTGGGCCTACACATGAGCAAGGAAGAACAGCGGATGAACATCAGACCACTGTTGAAACTCTTTATGACTAAATTCATTGGAGACTTCGAAGGATTTGTAGATATGTGTGTTCAACATATACCCTCCCCCAAGTCATATGGCAAACAGAAGGTGGAATCAACATACACTGGCCCTCAAGATACGAAACTGGCAGAAAACATGATGATGTGTGACCCTGATGGTCCACTTGTTGTCCACACCACCAAGCAGTACCCTAATGAAGATGCAACAGCTTTTCATGTGTTTGGACGTGTTCTTTCAGGAACCATTCATGCCAACCAGGATGTCCGTGTATTGGGTGAAAAATATACACTGATGGATGAGGAGGATTCTCGCATACTAACTGTTGGAAGGTTGTGGGTGTCTGAAGGCAGGTACAATATTGAAGTAAATGCTGTACCTGCTGGCAACTGGGTTTTAATTGAAGGAATTGATGAGCCAATAGTCAAGACTGCTACCATCACAGATCTTCCTCCCAGCAGTGAACTCCACATATTCCGACCACTTAAGTTTAACACACAGTCTGTCATCAAAATTGCTGTTGAACCAGTAAATCCCTCCGAATTGCCCAAAATGTTAGATGGTCTTCGTAAAGTTAACAAATCATATCCTCTGCTGAGTAATAAAGTAGAGGAGTCTGGAGAACATATTATTCTTGGAACAGGGGAATTGTATCTTGATTGCGTTATGCATGATTTACGGAAGATGTATTCCGAGATTGACATCAAAGTAGCTGATCCTGTGGTCAGTTTCTGTGAGACTGTGGTCGATACATCTTCACTAAAATGTTTTGCAGAAACTCCAAACAAGAGAAATAAGATTACAATGATTGCTGAACCATTAGAAAGAGGTTTGGCTGAAGATATTGAAGGAGAAGTAGTGCAGATAAATTGGGACAGGAGACGACTTGGCGAGTTCTTCCAGACACGGTATGATTGGGATGTGTTAGCTGCTCGATCTATTTGGGCTTTTGGACCAGATCACAGTGGTCCAAATATTTTGGTTGATGACACACTACCCTCAGAAGTAGACAAAAATCTTTTGTCATCAGTAAGAGATTCAATTGTGCAAGGCTTTCAATGGGGCACAAGGGAAGGCCCTCTTTGTGAAGAACCGATACGAAATTGCAAGTTCAAGATTCTTGATGCCGTGATAGCTGAAGAGCCTCTGCACCGTGGTGGTGGTCAGGTCATTCCCACTGCAAGAAGAGTAGCTTACTCTGCCTTCTTGATGGCAACGCCTCGTCTCATGGAACCTTATTATTTTGTGGAAATTCAGGCCCCTGCAGATTGTGTGTCATCTGTATATACAGTATTAACAAAACGACGTGGTCATGTAACCCAGGATGCCCCTGTAGCTGGTTCTCCACTTTATACCATCAAGGCATTTATTCCAGCCATTGATTCCTTTGGATTTGAGACAGATTTACGTATGCATACACAGGGTCAGGCCTTCTGTTTGAGTGTGTTTCACCATTGGCAAATTGTGCCAGGTGATCCCTTAGATAAGAGCATTGTAATTCGCCCCTTAGAACCCCAACCTGCCACTCATCTGGCGCGTGAATTCATGATCAAGACTCGGCGAAGAAAGGGTCTCTCTGAGGATGTGTCTATCAACAAATTCTTCGACGATCCTATGTTGCTGGAACTTGCCAGACAAGATGTGACACTGAACTATGCATAAGGTGTAGTCATTGTTTGTTCATACTCATATATTGATCATCTCTGTAAAGGTTATTAATCTGGGATACTGAATAATTTCTACATGTCTGCACTCTTATTAATAGGAATTCTTTTGTACAATAAATAAGAAAAAGTATATACTGTATAGACCAATGTACTATATAATGAATATATTATGGAGTGTATTACATTATAGTTTTGAATATGATACCTGTAATTTTGAACTTTTATGAGGTAAAATACAAAAAACTCCATGATTTATTATGAGTTTTTCTTATCCTACAAAGTAAAGGTCATAGACTGCCTTATTTACATTTCATTTCATTAAGATTATTTATATTTGTGCCTTAAAGTCAGACAGCTCTTATAATCAAGGACGCTTATAGAAGGAAAGAGGATTTTAGCATACATCTTCCACTGATGCAAACCAGGGTATAAAAATTTACCCGCATTTCCCCATCACATTATTTAAAGCAATAGCTACTGTCTGGGCTACTGAAAGTCTTATAAGCTGGGCCTACCAATTCAGTATGCTTCATACCAATGCCTACCTCTCACAATAAAGGTCTTGAGTTGGGAGCAGAGCCTTTACCAGAATGCTCTGGTTACTTTTATGAAATTCATAGTGTCTAGCTCAGTTTGAACACTTTAAGAGATACTTTGCAGAAAATGCTGCACTGTAGTTAAATTTTATATATAAATTAAACCATAATTTGGATGACTTATAAGTTACAAAAGTTTTCTTTACATTTTATATTGGTTCTCCCAATTCTAGATTAACCCAATACTTAACGCAGCTAGCCCTGGGTCTGTGACTACCCTTTCACACACATTGTACTCTACATTATTTTTGGTGTTTTGTTTGGATGATCCAGGCCTAATTCTAGTGAGGTTGATTTAACGAGAGTAAAATGCAAGATAGAACCTGAGTACTACAAGTGTTGTCCATTATACAATGGGGGTAAGGGACTTTGAAAAGCCATTGTTACGTGATTACGTGATTGATTGTATATCAATACTCATAACTTATGGGGGAAAATACATTACATTCCTGAGACCCTGAAGAGCCAGAGTTAGCACTCACAACAGTTATTTTTCAACTTGTAACTTCAGGTAGATGATATATGTATCATTATTCTGTTTTACTGTTACATGCACACAATAATTATTATAAGGTAAAAAACATAAGGGAAATAAAAAAAAAATTATGTGCACCAGAGTTATCACAGAGCAGGGGTAGACAGTTGTAATTTTTTCATTCATACAGAATGTGCATAAGAAAATAAAAATAAAATAATCATAAAGTAATAAATACTTCTTATGTGCATGGGAGCTAGCACAGAGAGCAAGGAAGGTGATTGGCAAGGGATTTGGGCTCGCTGTCTTGTGTCCTGTGCGTAGTGATATGATTGCCAAATGGTAATGCATAATTTTTTTTTATTTATTACAGCTACTCCCCGACTTATGGCGGGGTTAGGGACCCAAATCCAGGTCGTAAGTCGAAAATGATTAAATAATACATAGAAAATCTATAATGGGTGTATCTTTTTCTTCTCGGTACCACAAAACTCACTTTTAAGCTTGCCAGCCATTTTAAAGTGAATTAACGAAAATTTTGTCTGTACTGACGTTGGGACTCGAAAATACGTAATTTGACAAAATTTTGGTACGACTGAGGCAGGTCATAAGTCGGGGAGGAGCTGTATTATTTTTAATTATGCCTTATTTACTGGTGCAGTATACAGAAGGCGATCATTTTACCATGCATGAGGGACAGGCGGTTCACTTCCACAGTTGAAGTTCCCACCCAGGAGAAAAAATTTAGATAATGAGCTTCTAACACAACTACACGCGAGGGTTATGTATCACCACCGTTATTATTGTATTCCTGCTTGTTTTATGGCTAACTATAATACCTTTCAGGTATATAGTAACTCAATAAATATCTGTCAGAGGTGTGGAGTGGTGGTGTTAACATCGTGGCTGGCTAGCTTCATGTGAGCTGTGTGGCTGGGTTGCATGTGCCCTGTTACAAGTGGTGACATGTATCCTGCTTACATATATTTATGGTACTTGATACAGCTTATAACTCTTGTATGTTTTACAATACTGTACCAAAATTCAGTAGCTGTATCAAGTGCCATAAATATTTAGGAGCTGTATAAGCAAAGTAAATTTCTCCAATCACAGTCAGTGCAGCTGGCAAACCCACTGCAAAGTTGCCGCATCCTTTATTTTACTTGTAGCTACCAAATAACTCTATAAAATAGTGCGATTAAAAACTTTACAGATGATAAAAATTATACATGCGTGACTAATGTTAATTTGCCAAGCCAAACTACATTAAACAATCTACAGTATTACATTAAAGTCTGTGTGGTTGCAGACTGAAGAGCTGACTTGCCCTCTGTGGGCGACCGCAGAGCATAGAATGTAAGGTGGTCAAACTCAAGGTCGAATCTTGAAATTACTGTACATACCGTATGTTTTATTCTGAAAATTTACTGATGTTTGAGTTTAGATAGATTAAATGAGTTAAATAATCATACATTTTTCACATTGGTTCAACATGGAGAGAGATTTATTGAGTTAAATCATACACTATGCAATAATCTTACATAACTCATAACCCTAGATCTTCATATGACAATGAGACACTGAGTGTGGTAGACCGTAACCTCACAGCGTCACCTCTACCCCTTGCCTGCCAATTCCCGCACACAGGGTTGAAGGTTGTTTGATCCAGTTAAATAGTAGCATCAGTTTCAATTAATAAGGCATAGTGAAGCCCTGGCTCAGATAAATAATCGTCTACTGTATATTATTTTATGTACTGTACTGTGTAGCCTGTCATTTAACACAACTGAAATTTCAGAACCCAAGAACCTAATGTTTTAAAGAACTGGATGAGAAAGGGCAAGTGCTAGAAAGGGAAATAAAGTTAAATACTGTAAATGAAGAATACTGTACTGTACTCCTTAAGCTTGACAAGTAGCTACCTGTATAATGAAGCCTAAATAAGCCATCAAAATTAGAAGAAGCTACAGGTTTCCCTTTTTGATCAACCATATTCTTCAAAGACAATAGTACTTTTATGAGGATCTAAACCTTACAGGTACATTATTGAAAACTGAGATTTGACAGTCCGGCATCATTAAACGTTTGTACAAAATTGGTACAGTGATTTAATCAAGATTGAATAACACTTCAGCATAATGAAATAGAGAAATAAACTGTTTTGCAATTCATTGTTAAGTACTGAAAACATTTTGCAAAATGGATTAGAAGCCTCTTGTAGCATTCAATCCTTAATCTGAGTAAGAGCAGTATTTGTGAGTTGAGTCTGTGAGGAGTTTTCAAGTACTTACTGTACAGTAGTGTGGTAGATGCTGGTGTTTAGGCTCTGCCAACCATAACACAAATTTTTATGTCACTGATCCAATAATTGCAATTTTAAAGTATCCAGGCAGATGGGTAAGCAGTGTGATAGTGTGTAGACTATGTCTATAAAACTATATGCAGCAGGATGATGCAACTGGTCACGTAGGCTTACCAAGTTCAAAGCCACTACCAAGGACTATTTCTGGCCGACACTTTCTCACCCTGATAAAGTAGGTAGGTGTTGTAGAACTGTTGTATAAGAACAGGAGGATGAACCCTAAGGATTGTGAGTTTAATATAGATGGATATGACTCTCAGGCAGTATGCAGTATGTGATGATTAATTGCACAAAATCGTCATGTGTACCCGTGACAAGCAGGATACCGGTACCACAAGGCATTGTACAGGGCCCGTTGTTATTAGTTTGTTTCATAAATTATTATCCAGACGCTATATGCTCCACCATATAAATGTTTGCAGACAATGTTAGGTTATTCAGGGAAATTAAGAACAAAACAGTCTGTGAAACACTACAGGAAGATTTTTGTAAACTTCAGGAATGGTCAAAGAAATGGCTGTTAAGCTTCAATGTCACAAAATCAGTAGGAAGCACCTAGGTTTTACCAACAGTAAGGAGGCATATTAAATGTCCCAATGGGACGAAGTACAGTAACATCTTTAACTGAGACCGTGTGAAAAAGGAGTGCATGTTGACAACGAACTGAAGTTCTCGGAACATTGTCAGAAGATAAATTAAACCAATAACCCTCTCGTGGTCTTTTGATGCAAATTGCATTGCTAAGTACTCCCGTGCTGGCATGGCCCTCATGCTCAGTCATATCTCGCTCTGAGAGCACCCCTCCTTTAAGCAGAAATGTGGGAACAGTTGACCAGCTCTATCAACCACCTAAGTTCCTCCCACTAGCTTTGTGGGCTGTCAGATGCATCTCTAAGGGTGCAATTTGAGTCTGGATAACTTTACCCAATGTTTATTAAAATGGAAAAACCCCTCCTGTTACCGATACAGCCTGTGTTGAAAGATTGCGAGGGGGTGAGATATCCTATCACGGTCAGGAGTACCAGAGGAATAAGCTAATAGGTATTATAAGAAGGGCATTCACATACTGAGATGGTTCGTTCCTCATCAATCAATCAGAGTACCGTCCTCATACAGTATCTGAGGGTTGGTGACCACAGTCCTCCACTAAATGTTCTCGAGCTGTTTTTACCAATCCTCCGAGGTTTTGTATATCTCTGGGGACCCAGTTTTTAATTTCATTCATACATCCAAGTCTCTGTCTTCCCCTAACCCTCCTACCCTCAACTTTGCCCATAAATATTTATTATCCCTTCATCCTTAATTATATGAATAAAGATTCTCATATTTCCTTTTACGTACATTTCAAGTATTTATCTTGAAGTTTTGGCTAATCTTAGTACAGTACTTCATTTGTTCTCATGTCAGTGTAACTTATTCTTAGCTGGGATAAAAGTGAGGTGCTTCCCCATTTGGAGTCCTGCCAACCGGCCTATTGCAGACTCCTTATTTTCTTATGTTCTTATGTTCACACCGGCTGGTCTCCGAGATATGGTAGAGACTGCCAGTCAATTGAAAATGTTTAAAGGAGGGCTACCAGACTGGTGTCTGCACTTCAATACCTCAGGTACCAAAAGATTGGAACGCATGCAGTTGCCTAGCTTATACTATAGATGGACAAAGGGTGATATAATAGCATTCTATAAACACCTCAGAGGGTAGGTAGTACTCTGTCAAGTGTTCATATCTGGAATCGGAGGATGCCCGCCCACTAGTGGTCATAGCTTAATGTTGAAGAAACCGCAATTAATTTATAAAAATGGTTTTATTTTAATTTTGGTCATCCAGGAAATCTTAGGAATTTTTTGTGTTTTGAAAGATTTTGACTTTCATATCTGTCGGAAATTACGTACTATAGTTTGGATATCTAAATACAGGGATGACCGAAACTAAAATTTTACCTTGAAAATTGTCAGGTCAGGGCAAACTGATTTGGAGTGAGAGTTGTGAATTCTTGGAGCAGCCTGTCAGTGTTGTACTTGTGACGCCATTTAGTGTGAGCTAATTCAAAACCAGACTTGACCAACACTGGCGCAGGTGCAAATAGATTCTTTAGCCTGTACATGGCAACAGTGGTAACAGAGACATGACCGACCGGCTAAGAAGCCCATCAGTGAAGAAGAGGCTAGAGAAGCGTACTACAGTATCATCTTTCAAAATACCCTGTACACTGTAATAGAAATTGCTGTACTGTACATAGATATAAATGGCAGGGGCAGATCCAGGAATATCAAAAGGGGGGGTCCAAGAAGTTGTGGCTAGGGAAAAATGGCGAGCACAGCGAGCACACCCAGCTGACCAATATCATGGGCATTTTGAAGCCATGTGCACTTGTTATTATGAGATAATCTGAAGTCAATAGTAATTACAATTTACCATAAAAAAATGCCTGGTAATTATTGACGACTAACCAGCGGCCAATTTTTCATAGAAAATTATTATAAAAACGCCGTAATTTCACTGTTTTATAGTGGAAACTCGTAGTTTATGCAAATGTGCTTAAAAGTGCTTATTTATAAATTAAACCTAACCTAACCTTAGTTGATATGAAAGACAAGCAGCAGAAGCATTGTTAGAAGACCTCACTTACTTAACCTAACCTAACCAAACAAACCTACCTAACTTTATCTGATTTCCGAGCTGGGAGGTTCCGCCCCTCGGACCCCCCAGTATATTAAGCAGAAGGAACTTACTGTGATATGGTGTAATTTTAGGGGGTTTTTTTGGACGGGAGAGCAGCCGTCCGTATCGAACGGTTCTTAAGCATACACTGAGCATCAGCATTTATCAAGCCCGGGCGGCGGAGTGTTTTGAAATACAGTACGTCAATATAATGAGCTGTTTACATCCTGGGATGAGACGTCACCACCGCATTACCGCCGCGAAGGCAAAGTAGTAAGCGCCTAATTATCTACCAAACAAAGTATTTGCATAAAAAATTATTATCATATCAGAATTCGCTAATGAAAATAACGTAAGAAGATAAACAGTAAAATAAATAACTCGTTCACGGGTCAGTCATCAATATTCACCAAACACCTAGGTCCAATACTGCATTAAAGATAAATGATTGAAATTTTCTGATGAAAAGCGGGTGTCCGGACCCCCAGGACACCCCCCCCCCTGAATGGCGAAATGCAAGGATTAAGAATAGTTGAAGTGCTGATAAAATTGCCGTTTTGGCTAATATGCCCTAGTAGTTAAGAATTTTTTTAATCCTCTGTATTTTGGTGTGATTTAGTCGGATTTGACCTTTACTAACGAGAGAAAGTACCCGTTTTAAAGTTATCCCCCAAAGTATGAAAAAACTTAGAAATTCATTTGACGTTATTCTCTGCCCCCTGGTTGAAATGGAGGGGGAGGGAGGGTTAGAAATATTACAAATAAGGAGATCTAAAGATTGGGGATGGTTAAAAGAGTCGGCCGTGTATTGCCGAAACTGCTATAATACCGAAGTGGTTCATAAGTTTATAAAAGAGGAATTGCGTCTTACTAATTGTTAGATTTCTTCAATAAACTGGTGTACTTGGTGACTGCACCTGTAGTCCAAAATAGCGGCCAACAAATTACTCGCGTACTTTGCTCATTCTCTGGTCACGAAAAATTAGTAAATCTTAAGATATTTCACCACAAAACACTATAAAGGATGAATAATAATATACAAGTTCAACTCGTTTTAGTGCCGTGTTTACAAGAGATAATATCATTATAATACTTTTTTAACTTTTTTCCGTGTCATCGAGAAAGTCATGAAAAGTCAGGATCTTTGAAAAGGATAAAAAATACTATGTAAGCTTAATAACTTGAAATGTCATTTTTTAAACAATTATAATATTATTATATTTTTTATGATTTTCCTTGTCATTTTTTCTTGTGTGGTCAAACCGAGTTTCTTTAATAAACAAGTAAACTAAATGTATTGTAGTCACAGCCAGGCCCTTCAAATAGGCACATATTTATCAGTAAATTATGGACAATGTTTTCCAGTAACTCGTTTATTTGCAGGAGGGAACCGTGAGGGAGGACCAACTCTTTTACCTTAGGCGGCCCTCACTGTCAGCAAGGAATGAAAACAAATGTAAATGTCTTTTACGAACTGTTAACCTTTGTTTAGTTGTGTTATATCGAATATTAGTCTTATGTCTTGTGTACACTTGATTACGTTATATTAACCTCCAGCAGTGTCCAGTTTTCAAGTTGATAGACGGAAGTGACAACATAAAAATACTCAAGTTACTCAGTAATCTCCACTGCAGTACTACACGACAACACATGTTCCTGTGATGTGAGTGTGCAGGCTGCCTTCTTTACGAGATCTGGTAAGAATTTAAGAATTATTATTAATACTCTGCGTTTACTGTTGGCTTGTTATTCTGTTACATTAAAGGGTAATACTTGAGACTTTTGGTCTTTATTCGTGAAAACAACACCTCGTACGGTCAGCGAAGTCATTTAAGTCATTATAGAACAGAATAATAAAGACTATCTTAATTCAGCTGTTGGTTTTATATAATTCAGACCTTATAAAACAAAGCACTATCAGTTAAGCAAATGATATTCTTGTGTTCGTTGTTTATGCCCAGACTTGTCTCGTAAGTGTGGGTTTGTGCTTCCTGACCCACTAATTTGTACCAAGGTAGAAAATTAAACCTGTTCTTAGTGTGATATGTAGATAGTTTTATTGTGAGTGATAAGGATATTTTCATACGTTTTTTTGTGGGGGTAATTGGGAGGTTTTAAATGCCTTTTGTAATTCTGAAAATTACCAGAGGTGCCAATCCTACCGAACCAAACACATCCTTGAGGTCGTGTGTTAAGTTAAGAATGTAAGTCTTATGGTAGGGAAGGGTTCCGATACTATTGTGGTTGACTGTACGTACTGCGAAGGGAATTTGCACTGTACTGAGTTGTTTTTACAAGCTAGTTCATACAGGAATGGGGGCGAGAGGGAGAAAGCACCAATAATTAAATGTGTGTACCCCAGAGATTTTCAGCCAGTGCGACTCAGAACCCCAGAACCTGCTATTATCTTCTTGAACGAACCGGTACCACTGTGGTCGAGTGGGACGCGTGTGGTAAAAATCCATTGCCTATGAAAACAACGGCCCAGGTCTGGACACGAACCGGGTACCTTGACGCCCAAGGCCAGTAGTTTAATAATTCAGCCAAGATGTTCATCTGGCGTTCCGGAAAACCAGAGATAGCCTCACTGTTTATTCTCGAGTGACGTTGAATGCTACACTTACTGGTAGTGGACAGGTTTTGCTGTTGAGGCAGCCGTATTTACCTGCTGTTTACATAAATTTATGCTGGTTAATGTTTATGACTTCAGAGAGACGAATAAAGGCACAGACGTGACCTTCTCATAACTCGGGAATCATCGCGGGTTATCATGGGACTCAACATCCGGTATGCTCATGAGTAGTATTTTATGGAAATTGTCCAGTAACAGCTGATGGACTTGCACCAAATTCCATGCATATGATAGACAGAAGGAGTATATTCTGTACTGTAAATGTGCAAAATACAACTTCCATCTTCATCTTTGCATGTCAACTTGTCAAGATCACGAAGGCTGCAGCAGTCCCAGAAGGTCGCTTTGATAACAACACAAATCTTTTAACATGTTAGTATGAGCTCATTAACGCCTTGGTGTCTTGAGCTAACAAAGAAATAAAGACATTCGGGAAACACTCTGAAAACTGCTATCTTATGCCACACATGACTCAGATATGTAAACCTTGGCAATGGTAGCGGTGTCCCGGATAAGGAAGGTCCGGTGCAGAGTTGCGTATAGATGCCTAAATTTATACGTTGCGGTACCTAATATACACAGAGGGTGGAAGTAGTAAGGGATGGATAAAGCAACAGAGTTTTGTTCATTGTTATACAGACATATTGAGAGAATGGGAAGTATACATGATCGGTGAAGAGTAATACGGTAGGAAAGAGGGTGGAGACGAAGGAAATGGGTTGGGTGAAAGACTGTGGCTGAGGGAAGGGGAGGGAGGGGGAGTTATAGGAAGCAGTGGTGTGTATGAAGGAGTAGAGAGCATGGCATGAAGTGGTGTTTAGGGGGAAGGACGTGTGCTGTTGGTAGGTGGTGATGCTGGTTTATGTGAGACGACTGAGATAAACTGGATTTTTAGGCCTTGTAATGGGAAGAGTACCCAAACAATCACACAACGAGTACAGTATAGCGATGAAGGGAGAAGGTGTGTGTGTGTGTGCTTGACGGAAGTATGTATAATTGTATGAGTTTAGGGGAGAATTGTACGAAGCAAACGGCCTGGAGGTAATGTAGAGAAGGAAGTGTGTCTTGTAAATATGAGAGGAGGGTAGCAGGGAATATAGAGAATAATGGTGAGGTTGAGAGGGTAGGAGAGAGTTAAAGGGAAAACGGTGCGGCGGAGGAGGGTGTGGAGGAGGAGGATTTGGTGTGAGTGAGGAGGGTAGGAGGAGAGTGGTGTGAGGAAGGAAGGTAGGGATAGTAGCAGGTTCAAGACGCAGTTAAGGTGCGGGCGTGAGGGTCCAGGAGGGATGGCGAGCTACGTTCCAAAGACGGACGTAGGTACGCATCCTGGACCCGAGCGAGGCACGCACTGACGCACGCACGGGGGCGGTGAGCGGCAGGTGTGAGGCGGCGGGTGGCCAGTGCAGACCTGGCCGTGTGTGAGGGCGGAGGACTCCCGCCCGCTCCACCCTGACCTTACTATCACAACACTTACTGCCGTCGTCAAGAGCTGCCCTACGTCCTTACCACACACTGAAGGCGCCCCAGTCGGACACTGTCCACACTTACTACGAGTGACAGTGAGGGGCAGTAGCAGTATACCAGCGGCTGGGTATTGAGTGGTTGGCAGTGGTGGGCGTGAGGCAGTAGTTACCTGGACGGAGCCGCCGTGGGCTACGAGTGTAGAGTGGAGGAGACGAGCGGCCGCCCCGTGGTGGGCGTCCACCCACCGCTAGTGTCGTGGGCGTCAGTGAGAGTGTAGCACCATGGGCAAGCTGCTGAGTGAATAATACTCATGGGCGGGGTGCTAGTGCAACTGCGGCCGCCCACATTGTTGATGGGCGGCCTGCTTGTGGCTGGGCTTGCCATGGGCGTGGGTGGGCAAGATGATAGTGTTTCGGGCGTGGAGTGTGGGTGTGCCGGGAACGTGGCCATCGCCGTCGTAGTGACGCTGTTGGTGACCCTGGCCCTGGTCGGCCTCGCCCTCTGGCTCTATCGTCGCTGCTGCGCCTCCAAACCTTCTGCAGGTCAGTCTCCAGTCCTCACCTCAGCCTCCAGGGTCTATCCTCTCATTACCCTGCTTCATGATTACTGTTGTTTGTCTGTATTTCTTCCTGTACCTCTTATCTCCCGTATCTCTACTGCCTCCTGTACCTGTAGTAATTCTCTACAGCTTCCGTCACCTTTAAAGTCCACTGTATTACTCCTGCCTTGTATATCTCATCTCTAAGTTGGTTGATACAGTTCAGCAGATGCTTCAGCCACTGTACCAGATAATATATTGTGTCTGGTGTATTAAGTGTACATGTTATTTAAGAGGAATCATGTGACAGGTTCACTACCTCCTGCGTTATTGAAATCACCAGACAGAACTGTGTGTGTGTGTGTGTGTGTGTATCACCCACCCCGAGTGTGTCAGCACCATGCAGGTCTTCAATCTTCAGGAGTTAGTCTGGGTGTCTGGGATATCTTACCCAAGAGAGTGTATTGTTTGCTATCATCCTCCTGTGTGTGTGTGTATACATTTATCACCTGTATAAATATATGTGTTGTGGTAGTGTTAGTGAAATATTTGTATTGTACATGTAGTATTAGAAGTACTACCTCTGCTATTACTGAGGCTGTATATTCTACTACTGCTACAATAGTAATGTATTCTGCTACAAGTAATACCAGTTGTATTCTTCTCCTTCTAATCCTAAATCTCCTATTATTACTATTACTACTACTATAATATTCTTCTACAACTACTATTACTACTACACTACTACTACTACAATAATTTATTCTGTTGCTGCTGCTGCTATACGTACTACTACTACTACTACTTTTGTGTTCTCTTCTGTGTTGAGGTTGTGTTAGTTTCCGTGCCTCACCTTATTAACCTCCTTACCTGAGTCCTTCACGTGTTCTTGTTAATATCTGCCATTTATCACATTTTATGAGGGTCTCTCTCTCTCTCTCTCTCTCTCTCTCTCTCTCTCTCTCTCTCTCTCAACATTTTTATGGCAGACATTTTTATCACATTTAATTTGTATATACAGCGTAATGTGTGTGTGTGTGTGTGTGTGTGTGTGTGTGTGTGTTTGTTTTAGTAGGTATCTACCGTATATATATATGCAAGGGCACGTGTGTGAAATAGGGCGTGTATGTATGTAAACATATGTTACCAAGTCGTGAATATACTACAAGGGTGTGTGTGTGTTTTGTCGTGCGCATTGTCAATAAGAGCGTTTATACACAAGGGCATGTGTCCCCATAGGTGCACTGAGACGTCTGTGTGCACCAACGTGTCTTTCTGCACCCAGGCGTCTTCTGTGCACTAGGGCGTGTATGTAATATGAGACAAGGACGTGCGTGTGCATTAGAGTGTATGTGTGCACGAGCGAGGGCATGTGTGTGTGTGTGTGTGACGCTCACAAGAGTGTACGTATGGGACAAGGGCGTTTGTGTGTGTGTGTGTCGGTGTGCACAAGGCTAAGGTTCTCAACGCAGAGGTGTGTATGTGCCTCTACATACACTAGAACCTGTGTCTGTATTGTGAGGTGTGTGTGTGTGTGTGTGTGTGTGTGTGTCATCAGCGGACATAGTACTGCCATGGTGTTTCCGTTGACCTTTGAAGGAACGTGGAACATTTGGCCGCAGGGAGGAGGGGGGGGTGGGCTAGAGGAGGGGATGGGGGGGACCTTATCCGAAACTTAACATGATAGCCCTACCATGATGGCTGCTAAGGGAGGTAGTAGTGTAGGGTGGCGTGTGTCTGGTGAAGAAGGTCACACTAGGCGGCAGCTGGTGTAGTGAGAGTTGTAATGCTGGTGTCCGCCGTCCACTCCTTTACTTACTGCGCTCGACCGGTTCCTACGCCTTGTTCAGGCCGCGGCTCAGGGGCTGGCTGTGACTGGTGGTGTGTGGTGGTGCTTGTGACTGGTGGTGGTGGTGCTTGTGACTGGTGGTGGTGGTGCTTGTGACTGGTGGTGGTGGTGTGTGGTAGTGCTTGTGACTGGTAGTGGTGGTGTGTGGTGGAGCCTGTGACTGGTGGTAGTGGTGGTGGTGGTGCCTGTGACTGGTAGTGGTGGTGGTGGTGGTGGTGCCTGTGACTGGTAGTGGTGGTGGTGGTGGTGGTGCCTGTGACTGGTAGTGGTGGTGGTGGTGGTGCCTGTGACTGGTAGTGGTGGTGGTGGTGGTGCCTGTGACTGGTAGTGGTGGTGGTGGTGGTGCCTGTGACTGGTAGTGGTGGTGGTGGTGGTGGTGCCTGTGACTGGTAGTGGTGGTGCAGGTGGTGGTGGTGGTGGTGCCTGTGACTGGTGGTAGTGGTGGTGGTGGTGCCTGTGACTGGTAGTGGTGGTGGTGGTGGTGGTGCCTGTGACTGGTAGTGGTGGTGTGTGGTGGTGGTGCCTGTGACTGGTAGTGGTGTGTGTGGTGGTGCCTGTGACTGGTAGTGGTGGTGGTGGTGGTGCCTGTGACTGGTAGTGTGGTGGTGTGTGTGGTGGTGCCTGTGACTGGTAGTGGTGGTGGTGGTGGTGGTGGTGCCTGTGACTGAGTGGTAGTGGTAGTGGTGTGTGTGGTGGTAGTGCCTGTGACTGGTGGTGGTGTGTGGTGGTGCCTGTGACTGGTGGTGGTGGTGTGTGGTGGTGGTGCCTGTGACTGGTGGTGGTGCCTGTGACTGGTAGTGGTGGTGGTGGTGGTGCCTGTGACTGGTAGTGGTGGTGTGTGATGGAGCCTGTGACTGGTGGTGGTGGTGTGTGGTGGTGCTTGTGACTGGTAGTGGTGGTGTGTGGTGGTGCCTGTGACTGGTGGTGGTGGTGTGTGATGGAGCCTGTGACTGGTGGTGGTGGGTGTGTGGTGGTGCCTGTGACTGGTGGTGGTGTGTGGTGGTGCCTGTGACTGGTAGTGGTGGTGGTGCCTGACTGGTAGTGGTGGTGGTGGTGCCTGTGACTGGTAGTGGTGGTGGTGCCTGTGACTGGTAGTGGTGGTGGTGGCTGTGACTGGTAGTGGTGGTGGTGCCTGTGACTGGTAGTGGTGGTGGTGGTGGTGGCTATGACTGGTGGTGGTGATGGTGACTATAACTAATGATGGTGACTAACTGATGCTTGTGGTGTTTCTTTGGGGGGCAACACTGGACTGCTATTTTAATCGTTTACAGTTCTATCATTTTCATCGACCCGCTCAGCTAAGATGGGTTAATGCGTGTTGCTACGTGAGCCATGCGTCAGGTTCACACGGGGAGGAGGAGAACTGAGGTGACACCATCATTATTGCGGGGCGGAAACGTGACGGAGGAAGACCTTAAATTTTGGAGGAAGACTTAGAACTTGGAGGAAGATTTGGGATTTGAAGGAAGACTTAGAACTTGAAGGGAGACTTATAACTTAGGGTAAACTTAGAATTTGAAGGTAGATTTAGAATTTGAAGAAAGACTTGGGACTTGAAGGCAATTACGTACTACTTGAAGGATGACCTCGAACACGGAACAAGTCTTAAACTCTTGATATAAACAACAATTGTGGATAATTCGGAGAGAGGAGAATGCCGTACGAATTACACACAGTTATATACCTGATTATGTGTACCGTGTGTGGGGGGGGGGGGAGGACGCTATACACCACGTTGACCGCTATACACTGCGCGCTGGGGTGCATTTGCTGTACAAATGAGCTGGTCTGTAGTTGTGTACTGATGGTGTTCGCAGGGGTCAATTTTTACTACTACCACTACCATCATTACTACTACAACTACTACTACCTGACGCTATCCCTTCCACCCCTCCACACACACACACACACACACACACACACACACACACACACACACACACACTAAAACTCCTCAACTCCTATCATTTCTAAGAACAGATTAGATTGTCTTGTGTTCGGCTTCCTTAGTCAGCTTCTTAGGAATGACTCTTCTCACTGGTTTGTTGATGTGTGTTCAGTTTGTATATATATTTATTATCTATCTATGAATGTTAGTCGTTCAGCTGTAACAAACCAAACCACCTGAATTGTTATTAATTGCTGAAATGGTAACTAAAAATATAAAATAAAATCACGTTTGATTATTAGTTTTACATCTATGGTTTAATCTGATGTAAAATTGTATAAATGTACATATGAGAGATGACGTCACACCGGCCCGTATCATCAACCACGCTAAAAGAAAATAAATATATATAATCTCTCGCCTCATTTAATACTTTGGTTGACTCGGGCTGTAATTCAGTGGATGGTTGGTTGATCATCCTGAGAGCGAGGCGGTAAGTGTGTTATTTCGGGTGAGAGTTAAATTCCTGTTGTGTTTTTGCGTGTGTGTGTGTGTGTGTGTGTGTGTTTGCGTTTAGGATTTTTTTATTGAATGTAAATATATGAAATTTAACTTCATCCTAGCCAACTATACCGTGCCAGGGTAAAATATCGAACTGGTTATATGTTTAATTTATTGTCGTCAAATGTCATCGTTTTCTTTCAAGCCGGGGAAAAAAAAAACCCTGACGCGATTTAGATCAAGAGTTTATCATGTGGATCTTGTTACTTGCTGATCATATATACCAAGTTTAGTCCACACCCTCAAACACATTCTTGGGTTATTTTGGACACACACACACACACACACACACACACACACACACACACACACACACATGAAAACAATACCCTGCCACGTAATTGCGGGCAGGGTAAGTGTTTTGTGGTGGAGGTGTTGGTTGTGGGTGGATGATGGTGTTACTGGTGGATTAGGTGATAGTGGAGGTTAGTCAGGAGGGTGGAGATGGGGGTGAGGGAGGAGGAGCCTTATAAGGGTGGGCAGGGCAGGGCAGGGGAGGAAGGCGGCCTACTGATCATCACTATACTATGGGCTATGTTGACCTCCCCGCGTCTGCACTTGGATCATCACTCGCCCCTATTACTGAGTACCCTTGCCTCCTCCTCTGTGCCCTGGCCCTTACCTCTATCCTCCCTTGCCCCTTGTACCCCTTCTACCATACCCCCATACCCTAACCTCCCCTGTGCTCCGTCCTCTGCCTTCCATGATTCTCTAAGTATGATTATATTAAAAAACTCCTACAATTAGAGTGAACCAAACACACTAGGTGGAGGAGGTATGACACATCTTATACTCGTGTGAATGTTGGTGTATTAAGGCCAGTCTCTTGAGAATCCCTACAACTGGACATTGTTTCTTCACTAAGTGCTTCAAGGTGTTACTGGGAAAAGGCGATCAAGTCTGAGGAGTGAGCATAAGTGGTGCGTTAGTTGTGGCGCAACTCAAGTGTTTTGTGTACTGTGTCGTTACTCTCCTGTACGATGGCTTCTCCTTACGCGATGTACAGTGTACGTGGAGACACACTAACCATCGGCAATATCAACATCGATATCAGATTTTTATATGGTGTATGTGTCTGTCTGTCTGTCTCATTGTCTGAGTCTTAATCATATCAAAAATAATCTGTGTGTGTGTGTGCGTAACCTAGCCGCCCAACGCATGCTTTTAACTCCGGGCTCGTGTGTACACGGGCGTGTGTGTGCGCGCGCGCGCGCGCATGGCGCACGGGTGTGATAGGAATGTGGTCCCGGAGAAGAGGTGGTGGGTGGTGGGGGGAGTAGGTACAGGCTCAGTGGAGAGGCAGGAGGACCTACTCTCTACCGTCTCCCCCCGAGGCTGTCTCTCTCTTAGGCTGAGGTGTTCCTACGCCTCCTGGCCCTCACCACCACCACTCATCCCTCTCATCACCACCACCACTCGCCTTTCTCATCCACTTCATTCACCACCACGACCTCTCACCACCATCACTAGCTGTACCCAAGTTGAGACGGAATAATATCACATCCCAGCCACGTACTGTATACCTGCTGAGGACGGAACGGCGTTTAAAGAGTCTCCCCACGCGTTGAACTTTGAGAAAGGACTGGAAAAGTACTGGGCAGAACATGATGTCTTTTTTCGACCAACAAGGCTCTGGCACGCGGGGAAGAGGAGGGCTATCTGGCACGCAGGGGGGAGGGGAGGAGGAGGGCTATCTGGCACGCAGGTGGGGGAGGGGGGGTGGAGGGCTATCTGGCACGCAGGGAGGGGAGGAGGAGGGCTATCTGGCACGCAGGTGGAGGAAGGAGGCTATCTGGCTCTGCTCTGGCACGCAGGTGGAGGGGGAAGGAGGGCTATCTGGGCAGGGGAGGGGAGGAGGGCTATCTGGCACGGTGGGGGGGGAAGGAGGCTATCTAGCACGCAGGTGGGGGGAGGAGGAGGGCTATCTGGCACGCAGGTAGGGGGGGGAAGGAGGGCTATTCCAGCACGCAGGTGGGGGGAGGAGGAGGGCTATCTGGCACGCAGGTAGGGGGAAGGAGGGCTATCTAGCACGCAGGTGGGGGAGGAGGAGGGCTATCTAGCACGCAGGTGGGGGGGGAAGGAGGGCTGCCAGAGAAAGTGACTTGGGAGGAAAAAGGAAGAAAAGACGCGGTTGAAAGTACATGGTAGTGACTGGTCGTAGATGGATAGATGTTGATTAATAGATAGAAAACTATTAAGTAAGATCATCACACACACACACACACACACACACACACACACACACACACACACACATACACCATTAGAATTAGAATACTATTAGTGCACTTTACCCATGTTTGAATAAGCATTGGGTGGATTAGCTTCCTGCCAAGTGGGTGTGGTAACGCACTCACTCCTGGAATGATAAAGACTCATGGAAGGAGAGCATCTGGTTTGCTGATAGAGACTTAGGAGAAAGAGTCTGTGTGAGGCTTAAGAAATAAACCTTGTGATGGGATTTTGTTCGGTAAAAAGAAAGAAAATATATCCCAGTGTGATTTTAGTCAATGGGAAATTTTCTAGTGTGTGTGTGTGTGTGTGTGTGTGTGTGTGTGTGTGTGTGTGTGTGTGTGTGTGTGTGTGTGTGTGAAAGTACAGTAACACGCCGGTAGACACAAAAGGTGAGAAACGGGACAGGTGTTGAGAGGAGGTGTCGCTGTGGTAATGAAGGGTTAAGGGTGTGGCGCCTCCCTACCTGTACCTGTGGGGGGGTGACTTAAGTGAAGAAATGTATAGGAAAAAAAAAAAGCAGGATATACAAGAGGACGTTCAGGTGAGGGAAAATGAATGAGGAAATTGAATAAAGAAATGTGTAAAGTGAAGTGCTCTGTGTGTGTGTGTTGATGGTCAGGGTGCAAGTAAAAAGATCGGTGTTAAGAAGTAAGATATTTAAACACCTGCCACTCTACCACCTAAGGTATGTTATGAGCAGCTTCAGATTATCATCACATCACGTCGTGTACAAAAGGAAAAGTGAGTAATTTGAAAACCAACTTAATAAACCTACTTTTAATTAACTTTTTGCTTGTTGAGGAAATTAAATACCTGGAGTTGGGTTCAGGTGGGGAGGAGGGGGTGGGGGGGGGGACGAGAGAAGGGGGGTTGGGGAGGAGAAGGAGGGAGAGACGGGGGGGGGTTGGAAGTTTGGGGTGGGAGGGAGGAATTTGCGGAGTCCTCTGGCGTTTCAAGATAAATGTGACTGCTAATAAACCTTAATATATAACTAAAACTGTGGAAATATGCCATAAATTCGTGTTATTTTAAAGGAGGTTCGGCTACTGTACACCTGAGCGTGTTCTCTCGAATCTTAGCACCTCATCCGACTGTGTAAAATTGGCGCGCGTGAAAATACCCATTAGAACCAGGTATTGTGTCAGAAAGGCATCGTTTATCCCCTTAACCCTTTCCCTTTTACCCCTTTCCCTTTGACCCCCTCCCCTTTTACCCCCTCCCCTTTTACCCCCTCCCCTTTTACCCCCTCCCCTTTGACCCCCTCCCCTTTACCCCCTGTAGTCATTAAGGACGAAAATATCCTTACTTGATATATAAACCTAACAGAACGTGCAACAACGCCTCAATTTCTCAGTGTCAGGTGTGTATCAGGTGTGTGAGGTGTGTATCAGGTGTGTGAGGTGTGTCTCATATGTGTGTCAGGTGTATCAGGTGTGTATCAGGTATGTCTCAGGTAGGTGTGACCCTGGTGGTGGTGGTGGTCAAGGGTACATGTGGTGTTATGATGTGTGTGTGATTAGATAATTGTGTGTTCATATTTTTCTGAGTTTAAATGTGATCGCTTGGGTGAGGGGGAGACAGCGGCAGAATTTTTTGATCTCTTGACAACGGATATTAATTCTATTTATCACTAGAGAGAGAATTTGTGTGTGTGTGTGTATGCATCGTTTAGGGGGTCACTTTTAAGGTTCACAGTTAACATGACACACACACACACGCACGCAGACACACGCACGCAGACACACGCACGCAGACACACACACGGTCAAAAGCAGTGTTATCTCTCCTTTGACCTCTTAACTAAGGCGGGGCAGTGTTGGTATTCAGGTTTAGCTTGATAATTGTTGGAATTTCCGTCAGTGGAAAACGAGGAGGTGGTGTGTGCGTGTGCGTGTGCGTGCGTGTGTGTGTGTGTGTGTGTGTAAAAAGATTTGACTCCCGGGCACAGTCGGACCCGTCAACCTCATAATGAGATCTGGAAATAGATATATATATATTTTTTTTTATTGTCTAGTTCCTGTGGCGGGTCGTATCGTTCTCCAAATACAGGTGGGCTTGGGAATGAGGTTGACACACACACACACACACACACACACACACACCTACACACACACACACACACACACACATCTACACACACACACACACACTTACACACACACACACACACACACACACACACACACACACACACCTACACACACACCTACACACACACCTACACACACACACACACACACACACACACACACACACCTACACACACACACCTACACACACACACACACACACACACACACACACACACACACACACATATAGGGTTAAGTGAGAATATACAGTCGTTTTTGATGTGGTGAAATTGTCAGTGTTATGATGGGAAGTTTGGGTTATTTACACAGCTTATCTTCCATAATTTTTGGCTTTGTGCAACGAGAGGAGGAGGAGGGAGAGGGTTGGAGGAGGAGGGAGAGGGTTGGAGGAGGAGGGAGAGGGTTGGAGGAGGAGGGAGAGGGTTGGAGGAGGAGGGAGAGGAGGAGAAGATGATAATAAGAGCCTAAAATAAGCCTCTTGGATAGTGGAGATACTGAGGGAAATTATTATTATTATTATTATTATTATTATTCGTTATTATTAGTGTTATTATTGACACCCTGGCCCACCATCACCTGTTCACAACCACGCCCGATACCTGTTGACACCCACCTGTTGATGACACTTACACCCGCCACCTGTTGACAGCCACGCCCACCACCCACCCATAGGCAGACGATGCGGTTGTAACCATCACACTCAGAAAGTTCCCAGCAGAGTTGACCTTCGGCTCTGACCTTGATCTTGGTCTACTTAATATCACAACTAAGGTCCCTGTCTCACGCTGTTACCACACACACACGCACACACATACACGCACGCACGCACACACACACATGCATACACTGGCTTGTGAGGGGATGGGTTGTGGAGGAGGGAAAAGTATATGAACACAGCACTAGTTAAGTGTTGGGCAGCTGAGAGTGTCTTATAGTATACACGACATGTCACTAGGCAGCTGCTAGATGTATCCATGCCCTATCCATGCCCCGGGGCTACTGAGTACACATACCTCATATCCCTTGATACACCTCTAGTACACCTGATATCCCTCTCTCCCTACACCCTCCTTACACTCGTCGCTTTAGCTAAGGTAGTGGTGAGAGTGGCAGAGGTGTGTGTGTGTTCTGTGGTAGGCTAGTGGGAGTAAGTGGTTGTGGTTGTGGTGGTGTTTGTAGAATGGTGGTGGGGAATGTAGTGGTGGTGGTAGGGCAATGTAGGGAGGTGTGGTAGTTAGATTTGTGTGGTAGTGGTGGGGAGGTGTAGTAGTTTGTGGTAGTAAGGTGTTGGTGGTGGTGGAATGCATGTGATAGTGGTGGCGGGGTTGTTGGTGATAGTTGTGGTGGAAGTAGTGGTAGTGGTGGTGGGTGTTGGTGGTAGTTGTGGTGGTGAGTATTTGTGGTAGTTGTGGTGGTGGAGGGAGGGGGTGTGATTGGTGGGGAGGGGTGGTGGTGGGCATGTTAATAGTGTGGTGTGGAGGACCCCCGTGGTGCCCCAACAGTGGTGGGGACATCCTGTGCCTCCCCTCCCTCATTCGCTCCCCCCTCCACCCAGTAGCAGCAGGATAGGAGTGGGGTTGTAGGAGGGGGGAGGGAGAACCTAGCCAGGCCTACGTCCACCGCGTCCCACTACCGGGGTCCTGCCGAGGAATGTTACACCCGCGGGGGAGGGGAGAGGGAGGGGTGTAAAGATCTACCCCCCCCCCCACCCCCTCCTTCCCCTCCACCCCCTCCTTCCCTCCTCACCCCGACACGCCCACCTGCGGCTACGCGAGTCCCTCTACCTGTGGTGCGCCTTCCTCCTGCCCCGTCGCTGCCTGTCTGCGTCACTCACCCCCGTTCCTGCCCCGTTGCTGCTTGTCTGCGTCACTCACCCCCGTTCCTGCCCCGCCGCTGCCTGTCTTCGTTACTCACCCCCGCTACTGCCCCACTTCCGATCTGCGCCACTCACCCCGCTACTGCCCGCTGCCTGTAGGGGTTGTATAGAAAACATGTAGTTAACAAGTAGACTGTCACCGGGGCACAGACTCACAAATATTTGTATCTGCAGTCTGTAACTCTGTATGCGTGATGAACTGTATACCTGCAGTCTGTATACATGCTGAACTGTATACCTGTATTGTAAGTTTGTAACCAGTTGTAAACTTGTGTATAATAACCTAACCTAACCCAACCCCTTCTCACATTGACACCTCCCACACTTAACACCCTCACACTTAACACATCCCACACTTTAACACCCCCCACACTTTAACACCCCCACACTTAACACCCCCACACTTTAACACCCCCCACACTTTAACACCCCCCACACTTAACACCCCCACACTTAACACCTCCCACACTTTTAACACCCCCACACTTTAACAACCCCACACTTTAACACCCCCACACTTAACACCCCCCCACACTTGGAAGAGGAAGTAACCTCAGGAAGTTACTTGGATAATTTAAGAATGTCGACAAGATTATTTTTACAAGTGTTAGTGCAGTGTTGGCCCGACCTACTGTACACTGGACGGTCTGATAAAGTGACCTTCGGCGGTAGGGTGTATTATTTATGTATGTATTTCACGCTCACACACACACACACACATACACACACACACACACACACCCACACACACACACACCAAAGGTAGTCTCCCTGAGTGGTGTGAGGAGGTAAGTTTGTCGTCCCAGCGTGTGAGCGGAGACTTCAACTCTGGTTTAAATAGTGACCTTAAACCCTCTCACTCCCTTATGAGCGCCACAGTCAAAGGATATATTTATATTTTGTTCTGATCTTCCAAATATATATAAGGTGGGTTTTTTGAGAGGGTTTGTCTCTTTGGATATAGACTTGTATTTCTGTTTTTGTCTAACACACCCACACACACACACACACATTGTGATAAGTGTGTGTGTTGGTGTGAGATTGTGTGTCATGGTGTATTGGGGTTTTGACCACTGTTCCACCAGGTGTGTGTGTGTTGGGAGGCGGCGTGCTCACTGCCCCCACCCACACACATCCGGGTCCGCCTGCCTGCCCCACGCCCTTCCATCTGCCACCACCCCCCACCCCCCACACACCCCTCCACCTGCCCCCCCCCACCACCCACACACCTCTCCACCTGCCCCTTACACATCCCTCCTCCTCCTCCTCTCCACCTTCTGTTTTCGTCTCCCGTTAATCACTTCAAATTCCACCTTTTCTGACCTGACTGATATAGATGTGACCGCGTGACTCCTTTCACCTGTCCATCCTTCCGCCCGTCCAACGTCAGTGTGTGTGTGTGTGTGTGTGTGTGTGTGTGTTTATATTTGACTCACGTAGTGTAGTAGTAAGGTCACCCTGATGCAAGTTGATGTGTTTCTTGTTTCGAGTGTGTGTGGCGGTGTGTTTGGTGGGTGTGTGGCGGTGTGTTTGGTGGGTGTGTGGCGGTGTGTTTGGTGATTTCTGAGGCTTGAAGCACCACCCTTCCTCCCGTTGCAGCCTGGGAAACTAACTTGTTGTGTAGCTCTCCTTCTTTTCCTTCCTCGTCCTTCTGTCTCCTTCTCTCTCTCTCTCATTCTTTTCCTCTTGTAGCTGCTTTATTTTCTTCGTCTTCCTCCTCTGCTTCTTCTTGTTCTTCTTCCTCCTCCTCTTCATTCCTCCTCCTTTCTTCGTCCTCTTTCTTCTTCATCCTCCTTCCTCCTCCTCCTCCTTCCGTAAGTAGTTAAAGTGGGTGATCGATTGTATTAAGAGAGAGAGAGAGAGAGAGAGAGAGGGGGTGGGCTAGCTATCTCTCTATGTGTGGGAGGAGAGGGTGAAGAGGGTGGTGGGTTAATGTTAGAATATCATCGGTCACGCTCCCCCGCTGAGTGACATTTATAAATAATTATCTAAACCACTGCTCCATTACCCTCCACGGTGACCATCTCGACTCTATGGGGCTGCGTGGAGCATTATAAGGTTGCGTGGAGCATTATGGGGCTGCGTGGAGCATTATAAGGTTGCGTGGAGCATTATAAGGTTGCGTGGAGCATTATGGGGTTGCGTGGAGCATTATAAGGTTGCGTGGAGCATTATGGGGCTGCGTGGAGCATTATAAGGTTGCGTGGAGCATTATGGGGCTGCGTGGAGCATTAAGTGTTGATATTGGTAAGTCTTATTGTACGCGCTCTATGGCTCGCAAGTTATTTATACTCCCACGCACCTAGTTGTTACGTCAGCCGCCAGGGGGATGACCGTCGACCTGTAAACTTTTCGAAAACTCACATTTTTTTTTTTTTTAGTGGGCTTTTGTGTGTATGTGCGCATGCGTGAGCGCCACAGCTGCACAGCGACAACAAGCGACCACGTGGTCGCCACTTTAAAACGAGCAATCAAACTGTGACAACATATGTAATTTTGAGTCCTACTCTTTCCATTTACAGAGTACTGTACAAGCCCATAATAATGGCTCCTAAAGTAGATCAACTTCGTTGTGCAAAGAGAAAAGAAAACACGTTGAAATTGAGTGACAAACTTAAAATAATTAAGAAACTAGAATGTGGTGTGAACAATACTGTTCTAATGGAAACATACGACATTGGAAAGTCTACAATTTATGATATTAAAAAGGCACAGAATAAAATTCTAGAATTCACAGCTTTTTCTTTAAAACTGCTCGTTTTGATAAATGAAGCATGCTATATTTGCTAATGAATAAACAATCAAAATGTACCTGTTCATCTCTTCTTAATTCCTCCTTAAATTTGAATTTTAAAAGTACTGCCTGAGAATCCGGAAAATCCGAAAATCCGGACCGACCCAATCCCCAAGCAGTCCGGATTTTTGGACTTCAAATTTCTTTCGATATGTTCGTTATTGGAATACATCATAATTGTATTTCGTTTATTTAATTTTATTTTATTTACGTGTCGTCTTCCACCGCCTATCATTTGGCTTCCACATTGTCTTGGCAACAAGTCTTTTATTATGAATGCAAAATACACCAGAAGGTTTCATGTTTTAAAAAAATAATTCACACAAAATACAAGTTCTTTGCCGAGTCATCCGAAGAAATCATAGAGAAATTATAAAGAAATTATAGTGTGAATAATAATGATAGGTTGTCGAGAATCTAGATATGATTTAGGGTTGGTTCTGTGAGTTGTGTTGTGATTATTACTATTATTGGTGTCTTATTTAGCAGTATTGTGAACTAATTTCTCTGATGTGTGGTACGTAAAGTGTGTGGTGCTGTATTGTAAAGTGTGTGGTGCTGTATTGTAAAGTGTGTGGTGGTACTATATTGTGTGAGGTGTTATCCTACAGGGGGTGTGTCTCTCGCTGTTTTGGGTATATCCAGTTTGATATTAACGAAGGATATAGACTTGAGGCCAGGTCAGGTCAGGTTAGGTTTTGGGCTGTGTGGAGTGAACCCAGTGCATGACTTTCCTATATATCTGGTGGATGTTTCTCACGTGTGAGGGATGTTTTTATTCCAGTGTGATGTAACATAACTGATGTCAGATTTCTTGTTTACTCTCGTTTATCGTGTATTTATGTGTCTCGCTTGATGCATTTGAGCTGTTTCTGTATTTGTATGTCCGTCCGTCCGTCCATCCGTTCATCCGTTCATCCATGCGGCCGTCACGCTGATGGCTTACCAGAATGCGGAAACTGCTCAGCAACAAGTGATGGGCCAAAGAACTGTGGACGTGCAAGATATATTTCACCGAACTCTTGTCCTTTTCTGATCAATACAGGGAAAAATATCTAGAAAAAAAAAATATATTGGGTTTAAGCGTGCAATGGAAAATAATTAAGTGTAAACAATTAAATAGATGTGTTAACTGAGTCAGAATTGTTTTATGATATTGCTCCTCGGTCCTCTTTTGACACCAGGTAAATATTTTAAGAAGTGACATACACACCTGTTGTTCACCTGACACCCAAATTATCTACCTCCAGTGACACTTGATCCTGGACAGTGAACTTTAAGGAATGATGTCACTTTTATATATTGTATGCAGGTATATGAGCCTATATATGAGAGAGAGAGAGAGAGAGAGAGAGAGAGAGAGAGAGAGAGAGAGAGAGTGTCTGTCTGTCTGTCTGTCTGCCTGTATACCTTCATTAAGTGAGAAAGTGTTTGTGGATTTTTCCTGTAATCTTATGTCGACCACAAATAACAAGCATGGCGGACTGGCTGACTACCTGGTGTGTGTGTGTGTGTGTGTGTGTGTGTGTGTGTGTGTGTGTGTGTGACATTCTATACCTTACTGTGTAGTTTACAACCATACCAGATGTAGACAGACAAAAATACCCCTAAAATAGTGAATAAGAATAAAAGAATAGAGATAAAAATACCCTCCCCAAAAAGTGAATAATAATCAATAAGAAAATGTAAAATTGTGGGAATGATGATTTTTTTTTTTTTACTTATCAATTGTGAATAAGAGACGAGTGTTGAATATGTAAATACTTGGTTGGTGTTGAGTCTGCAGCTTCAACTCCCTGGCGTGGTAAGGTGCGGCCTGGCTGTGTTCCAGGACACCTCCTCCCAGGACACCTCTCCAGGACACTTCCCTCCCAGGACACCTCCCTCCCAGGACACTTCCCCCAGGACACTTCTCTCCCAGGACACTTCCCTCTCAGGACACCTCTCTCTCTCCCTCCCAGGAACCTCCCCCAAGGACACCTCCCTCCCAGGACACTTCCCTCCCAGGACACCTCCCTCCCAGGACACCTCCCTCCCAGGACACCTCCCTCCCAGGACACCAAGGCATCGCCCCCAGGACTTACCCCCTAGGATACCCCCAAAGCATCCTCTCCCTCTAGGACGGCACCCCAGGACATCTCCCAGGACACACTGATGATAAATAAATGTTCACGATCATATCAGTAATTTATGGCCGGCCAGAGTACAGCCCCCTCCCCACCCCCCCCACACACCCTTCACCCCCTCCCCATACACCCCACCAGGTAAACAACAGTACTCCCCCCTCCCCCAAGGTAAACAAACATTGTCTTTACCACCTCAAACTGCATATGACGATATTCCTCTCGCCCCCCCTGCCAACCTCCCTCGCCCTCCCCATGTCAACCTGCCCCCCCCCTGCCAACCTTCCCTCCCTCCCAACCTGCCCTCGCCCCTCTGTCAATCTGCCCTCGCCCCCCCCCCTGTAAGCCTACCCTGCCTCCCCTGCCAGCCTGCCCTCATAACTCTGGGGAAATTGTGTAGTATTGCAGTGTTTGATGGTTGTCTTGGTGAATCGAGCGACGCCTTTTTGTTTTGTGAAATTGACATGAAGTTATGGATGTGTGTGTGTGTGTGTGTGGTGTGTGTGTGTGTGTGTGTGTGTGTGTGTGTGTGTGTGTGTGTGTGTGTGTGTGTGTGTGTGTGTGTGTGTGTGTGTGTGTGTGTGTGTGTGTGTTACTGTTGCTGATCACGTGTGTGTTTTGAGTGTGGATGTGTGTATATTGTCGGTGCTCTTACTGACTCCTAGCTGTTGTAGTTCTGACATCACCCTTAAAGTAGACTTTGACATCACCCTTGAATTTACCTGCTGACCATGTATGAGTAGAGTTGCTAACACATTTCCTCGACTTGAGTGGGAGATGCTGTCAGCCCACCTGTGCCTCTCAATAACAGGTGGTGACAGTGCCCTTCCCTTCCCCACCTCTACCCCCCTTCCAGGGTGTGTGCAGTGCGTCACTGTTGTCACCGTCCATCACTGTCACCATTCTGTCCCCCCTCCTACTATGCCTCCCTCTTACATTCTACCCCCCTCTACACCCCACCCACCCCCACCCCTTCCCTCTCTGTCTGTCTGTGTTTGAGTCTATATCTCTGTCTGTTTGTCTTTCTGTCTGTACACACACACACACACACACACACACACACACACACACACACACACACACACACACACACACACACACACATCACTTCACTCTTCACCTCAACCAGCTTTTAATTCTCTTCTCTCTCACCCATGTATTATCACACACGTCTCAACCTCCCGTACCTACTTACCTCCCTCCTCCCCTCCCTCTCTCCCTCTCTCCCTCCCTACCATGTATTCTTCCACATGCCCCAAGAACTTGTACCCAGGGGCCTCACACTCCCTCTCGCCCTCTTCTCCCTTGGTGTATGTCCCCGGCACTTAATGTACCCACGCTCTCCATCCCACCTCCCTCCCACTCCCGCTTCATTCTACCTTCCCATTCCCGTCCCGTCCCACCTCCACCCCGTCCCATCCCCATCCCGTCCCATCCCCACCCCGTCACATATATTCTTGGACATGTTCCCAGCTTTTGATGTACCCAGAACTTAACTTCTTCTCCTCCTCCTTTTCTGCTTCCCGCCCTCCTCCTCCTCCTCCTTCTCCATCTCCCACTTCTTTACCTCCTCCCTCCTTCTCTCCTACTCCACCAGGTACCTTCCCTCCTGCAGTGGTCACACGAGGCGGCCCCCACACACACGTGGACTCAACTTGGTGTTATCTAGTCACCAACACCTCACCTGATGCTCTCATGAGGACACTGCCGCCCCTCAGATCCATCACTGTCGAGACCTTATAAGTGTTTCTGATGTATCTCACTGCACAACGACGTATCTCACTACACAACGACGTATCTCACTACACAACGACGTATCTCACTGCACAACGACGTATCTCACTGCACAACGACGTATCTCACTGCACAACGTCGTATCTCACTGCACAACCACGTATCTCACTGCACAACGACGTATCTCACTACACAACGACGTATCTCACTGCACGAGTTTACCTACGTCTTGTTATAGTCATATTTTATACGCCCATTTGAAAGGTTGACGCGTTGTGGTATGTCTGGGTGTGTGGTTGTGTGTGTGGGTGGTTGTGTGTGGGGTGGGGTGGTGGATGGTTGTAGAGCCACTCACATCCACCCTGCACCACACTACTCACCATTGGTCAGACACAAATACCAAGATCCTTATATCGCCATGTGTGTTCTTGTCATTTCTCCTACATTTAGATGGCTAGGGTTGACCTATCGACTTATGCCCCGCCCACTCTTGCCCGTCTGTCGGTCGAAGATACTGATTGGCTCATCAGTTAGAGGTGGGCGGGGTTGTTGATAGGTTAGGTTAAGTTAAGTGAAATAAACTTTATGTATTCAATAAAAAAGTGATGTTACCTGGGGGTTTATTTACACCTGTGTGACGCTTTTATGTGATGGTTTATTAGTTTTATGAGATAAATTAATTCGTATCCAGGTGATGGGAACTACGTACTCTACCTGACTCTTTTCTTAAATCTGTACTACTCGTGTTGACGCTGCCAGGTGAGCTGTGTGAGTCTGTCTGTAATGGAAGGAAATGGTGAGGGAGAGATTTAATGAAATATTGAGGATTTTTGTAGAGAAGAGTGAAAGAAGAGTTGTGTGTGCGTTGGTGTATATAGGATCTAACACACTCTAGTAGTGAGGGTTGGCTGGTGGCCAGGGAGAGTGGCTGCAGCCCCAAGGGTCGCCGCTCCCTCCCTCAGGAGCTTAAGAGTAGGAGGAGGAGGGTAAGGGTGGTGGGTGGGTGAGCGTGGCAGCATCCTGGCGTTGGGTGGTTGCTGTGACAGACCTTGATGGTGCCTGGTCTAGTGCCCTATGCCCTTATACCCTCACACCCACCTCTTACACCCACCCTCACACCCACCTCTTACACCCACCCTCACACCCACCTCTTACACCCACCCTCACACCCACCTTCCATCCCTCCCACATCCTCACACCCATCTCTGCCCCTCACACACCCTCACATCCACATCCCACCGTCTAGAGCCTGGAAGAGAGATGTCTGTCCCATAGTGCCAAGGAGAGAGGTCGCCGCCGGTGGTAGGACAGGTCGGGTCTTCGATTAGTGTAACTAGTTTTAAGGAGCTTGGTACTACCAGTCTAGCTGTGTTGATGGCGGTGCTGCACCTAATGACCACGGTGTGCTTGAAGAGAGAGAGCGGGGGGAGGAGAGAGAGAGGGAAGGAGAGAGAGACAAAAAGAAAGAGGGGAGGAAAGACAGATAGACAGAGAGAGAAAGAAGAGGAGGAGGGGAGGAAAACAGAGAGACAGAGATCCTCCCTCCTTCCCTTCCTCCTTCGTTTACTCCCCATTTCTTCTATTCCTCCATTCTTATCCCCCATCAATCCTTATACCTTTTCTCCCTTCTCCTCTTCTTCCTATTTTGTATCATTTCCTGTCATAAATAATTATTGTTTGTGTTCTATAAATTGATGTCATGACTAATTATTTGTTTGTTTTTATTTCAGGTAAGCCCCGAGTAGACCTGAGAGGATGGTAAGTGTGTGTGTGTGTGTGTGTGTGTGTGTGTGTGTGTGTGTGTGTGTGTGTGTGTGTGTGTGTGTGACTTCGTTTGTTTTTGTGTTTTTAAGTCTGTCTAAATTTCAACTTGGCGTATACTGGTTAGCGGTGATGGTGATGGTGGTGATGTGTTGATCAGTGGTATGGTGGTGATGGTGATCAAATGGTATGGTGGTGATGGTGATCGTAGTATGGTGGTGATGCTAGCGTGGTATGGTGGTGGTGATCGTGGTATGGTGGTGATGATGATCAATGGTACGATGGTGATGGTGATCGTGGTATGGTGGTATGGTGATCGTGGTATAAAATTGTTGAGCAGTCTGTGGCGTGGTATGGTGGTGATGGTGATCGTGGTATGGTGGTGATGGTGATGCTAGGTGGTATTGTACACCTGGCCTCCAGCATACACGGCTCCTCGTTTATCCTACACAAATTATGGTGTTTATCGCTACTCGTTCTACACCGTTGACAATTACACAGAAGGAATTTGTATGTATGTATGTAATTACCCCCAACACCTCTCATTCCCCGGGACGTTAATAACCTCTATTAGTTTCTGTTAATTACAAGAATCGGTCAAATTTTATCTGGATCAAAAAAGATTGTTGTAAAAACTAGACTGGTGGGGGAGGTGGGTGGTGGGGTGGGTGGGAGTGGGATGGGTTGGGAGATGGAATGGGGTGGGAGGTATGCAAGTCAGTCCTCAGGTGTACAAGTTTGAATGAAATTAAAAAAATATTTATATATATATATATTTATTTTTAAATCTAGGTTCTTGTCTAATGGTGATGTTTTTTATTAAATTTTATTAAAGTTTATTGTGGCGAGGAAGGCGATTCAATTTTTTTTAACCTGTGATTGACGTTATTACTATGTCAATCACTACACCTGGGTCATTGATTATCCTCTCAACATCACTCTCTGGTTTGTTCTTCAGTCATGAGGTCAGGTATCACTACTACCTGTTAATCTAAAACGTTAATTAAATCCTCGAAAGTAAGATTAACACCTGGTTTTGTGGTCTTTTCTTCACCTTATGTCAGTTCACTGTCTTAACCGCGCCACCGTCTGTCAATTTCACCTGTCTGTTAATCACGCTACCGTCTGTCACGTCACCTGTCTGCTTACCTGCGCTGACAGCCATCCTTCTTGCGCTGTGTCTGTAAGGTAACACTGAGGAGGAAGAAGGAATTAAGAAAATACCGTTGATAAGAAAAACTGAGAAGATAATGATGTAACAATAATCTGGGAACAACAGGTAACAGTGAGCCTAATTAAGGTATGTTTAAGTCTATGTGTTACCTGTCTGGCTCTACCTATACACCTCACTCACTCACTCACTCGCTCACAAGGAGGTATTTATTATGTGACGAGAGACACTGATGAAATGTATACTCAATAGTGATCAATTTTTAACTAGCCGCTGCGAGTGTCTTGGCATTAATATTGAACGTGCTGTGTGTATGTGTGTGTGTGTGTGTGTGTGTGTGTGTGTGTGTGTGTGTGTGTGTGTGTGTGTGTGTGTGTGTACTCCTGAAAATACCTTAATTAGAACGTTATATTTTCTTTGTTTTTTATTTATTTTAATAATTTGTATATTAATTATTTATTGTTTGTATTTTTTTTTATTATATATTTTTGTTTTACTCAAAAGATTAGATAATAAGTGAGTTTTTTTTTTAACCTAATGTTCCTCTTTTGACCTTTTAGGGGGAGGGGGGTGACTGGTTTGGTACAGGTTTGGGCTGGTGACCTTATCCATGCCATGGGTTTGTTTATTCATTTGTGTGTGTGTGTGTGTGTGTGTGTGTGTGTGTGTGTGTGTGTGTGTGGTGTGTGTGCGTGTGTGTGTGTGTGTGTGTGGTGACTGTCGTTGTTGGTTATTGGTCGACAGTAATTTCTATATGAGGGAAATAACAGACTCACTTTTATTTTCCTTTGCTCTTAAGATAAACGACAATAGTTTTTTTATCCTTATTTTTATTTTTGTTTACTTTTGGATACTTTTGTTAGGTTACTTTTAGACTGTTAACGATATACTTTTGACTCGGTGGAGAAAGATCTTGTGTGCTGTGATGGCTCTACTCTCAGGCCCACACTGTGACGGACTAAATTTAACTCCTTGAGGACGGTGATTTAACCCATTGAATATGGTGATTTAACCCCTTGAGGACGGTGATTTAACCCCCCTGAATACGGTGACTTAACCCCTTGAGGACGGTGATTTAACCCCTTGAATATGGTGATTTAACCCCTTGAGTACGTTGATTTAACCCCCTGAATACGGTTTGAGGACGGTGATTTAACCCCTTGAATATGGTCATTTAACCCCTTGAGTACGGTGATTTAACTCCTTGAGTACAATATCTTAATTCCTTGACCGCGATGACCTAAACCTTTGAGTACGATGAAATAATAATAATAATAATAATAATGATTATTATTATTATTATTAGTATTATTATTATTATTATTATTATTATTATTATTATTATTATTATTATTATTATCAGTGTTTTTTTCTGCTGAGAATCGTGACCTGATTATTTATAAGTTCCTCAAGAAGACAGTCTGTGTAGGTTAGGTTCTTGGGAACGAATATGCTGTCGTAATTTTCTTCGACATTCCAGAGTTTATCAAGGAATGTCTCGCTGCGTCGTGTTTGGTCGGTGCCTTTGTAGACACCGGGACTATGAAGGCAGCTACACGATCACCTCCCCCTCTCATGGCTGGAGAGAATTAATGTGGTTTGGTTTTACTTCACGCCTCTGGAATTCCTGTGAGATGTAGTGGATTTTAAAATAATGTGTAGATTATAATGGGAGCTGTTTGTCTGGCCTCTGTGAATTAGATTATGTTGTTGAGTAGTGATTGTCGATCGTCTTAGTTCAGCATGTAGAGATGGCGTGTGTGTGTGTGTGTGTGTGTGTGTGTGTGTGTGTGTGTGTGGCCATGCTAGAGTTAGTGTTATTTCCGTCTGCTTGAAGGGTAGGGTGAAGTGTTTATTTTTTCATCTCATCTCATCGTCGTCCAGATAAATGTTTGTCTTTAGCTTAGTTTTATGCAAATGAGCTTTAACATCCGCTCGAGATGCTCTTGTTGTCTCCTATACTGCGTCGTGGGAGAAGCTGCCCTCCCTCTCTCCCCTCCCCCCCTCCTTCTCTCCCCTCCTTCCTTCCCTCTCTCCCTCTCCTCGTGTGCTGCCGAGTCATAAACGCATTATCTCGAAAACAAATTGAACCAGAGTCTTGAATTTTGGCTTAATATGACCTTATGTGGAGACCAGTCAGATGAGATCGATAAGCAACTTCTTTCTTATGGGATATTTTGAGGAGTTGTGCTCTCCCCTCCTCCCCCCTCCTCCTCCAAGACGTGCAGGTAGACACCATCACTCGAACATAACAGGGAAATTCAGTGAGACTTGATAGGTAAATAAAGCCAAATAAAATCCTAGACGTGGTTCATTATTGATGTTGTCTCTCTTTCTGAGAAGGTGTGGCGGACTTTATCTTCTCGGGTCACTGGTGATGGTAAAGCCGGGATCTGGAGCTACCGGGTCTTGGTGCCTTCCGTCCTCTTGAGTCCCCCTGAGTCTCTTTGCCTGTAGGAGATGCGAACGAGATCACCTTAAATACCTTGGGATTTTAGCTGAACCTACTACAATATATGGATATGTTACAATAAATCTTGGAACAGTGAGGTAATTGGTGTTTTGAATTATATCTTGAGGGAGTTACGGTCAGTTCTGTTTCCTTGTGTAGGTGTGGGTGCAGGTGTGGGTACAGGTGTAGGTGCAGGTGTAGGTGTAGGTAAGGGTGTAACTTGAACAACTCGATAATTATGGCGTTTAATTGAGAGCCTGATATAGCGTGAGGGTGTACTGAAACGATATCATGGAAAGATTCATCTGTCAGTAGTATCCGTCCTTCTTGCCTCTGGGGGACTCGGGAGGACATACTCCTTTGTTATGATGGTTTTAGATGAATAGTAAAACTCATCATCTTTTTCGTTTAGTGATTCATGAATTATTTGATTGATAATAATTGTGAAAAACATAAAAGCATGAATAGAGAGGAGAGGTGAGGAGAGGAGAGGAGAGGACAGGAGATGAGAGGAGAGGAGAGGAGAGGAGAGGAGAGGAGAGGAGACAGCCTGACCTCACACCAGTGGTTCTTCAGTTGTCGGGTGGGTTGTCGCCCTGCCCATGACAATTGTCGGTCAGGGGGCATCATACCCATGTCTTATGTATGTGTGTGTGGAGGAAGAGGGTCCGTGGCCACTAGAGAGAGGGGAGGAGAGGAAGGGGAGTCACATAAACAAACTGTGAACGTTCCTAAATGATGGGCTACTCCCCTTACCTCCCCCTCCCCCGCCCCTCACCTCCCCCACCCCCCTTCACCCCTCATCTCCCCCCTTCCACCCACCTTAAGCTCTCTGAAATTTCATATATCTATTATGATACTTATCTCAATTCTTCTTCTTCTTCTTCTTTTATTTACACAATTACTCAACACAGAACAGAGTACGAACGTAAAGTGATATAGTCTTTTATTTCATATAATATTGTGTAGTGATGTTAGTGCACCTTTTGGTAATTACTGTACAAGACAAGAGCGGTGGTTGGTGGTGGCTGTGTGGTGACCGAGTGACTTACCTGAAAACACTCTAATGATAGTTGAAGACACGTGTATGATCACCTGTGTCTGATGGTGTGTCCCCCCTGCTGTCTCCTCCACCCCATGTATCACCCCCACCTCCCTCCTCCACCCTATGTATCACCTCACCTCCCTCCTCCACCCTATGTATCCTCACCTCACACACTTACCTCCCACCTCACCTCCTCCACCCTATGTATCACCCCCACCTCACCCCCCTCCTCCACCCCGTATCACCCACCCCCTCACACACCTTACCTCTCTCCACCCCACCTCCTCCACCCCATGTATCACCCCCCCTCCCCTCCACCCCATGTCTCCTCCCACCTCCTCCTCCACCCTGTGTATCACCCCTACCTCCCTCCCCTCCACCCATGTATCACCCCCCCACCTCCCTCCCCCCCCACCCCACCCCTCCCTCCACCCCATGTATCTCCCCCTCCCCACCTCCTCCCCACTCCCTGGATACCCTCTCAGGACCCCTGGGGGCGGATCCACCCTTCCCTGGGGCAGTTCCCCGGGGGTGTGAAATCTTCAGTGAAATCGTGAAGGTTTTTTACCCCCCAGGACAGTTGCCTCCTTTCCCTCCCTCCCTTCCCCCTCCTTCCCCTTCCCTGCTCCTCCTTCCATCCTTCCCTCCCCTTCCCTCCCTCCCTTCCCCTCCTTAACCCCTTCCCTGCTCCCTCCCTCCTTCCCCTCCTTAACCCCTTCCCTGCTCTCTTCCATCCCTTCCCTCCTTCCCTCCCTCCTTCCTCCTTAACCCTTCCTGCTCCTCCCTCCTTCCCTTCCCTCCTTCCCTCCTCCTTCCCTCCCCTCTTCCCCCCTTTCTCCTCTTCACTACTTCCCTACGAACCTCAGTAGTGAAGATGTTACCAGAACTGAAATAACAAAAGAAGAACACACAAATAAAATGCCATCAAAACAAACAGGTATAATGACCTATAGACATACCTATAAGTGACTATTAAGTATTATAAGTGACTATTAAGTATTATAAGTGACTATTAAGTATTATAAGTGACTATTAAGTATTATAAGTGACTATTAAGTATTATAAGTGACTATTAAGTATTATAAGTGACTATTAAGTATTATAAGTGACTATTGAGTATTATAAGTGACTATTAAGTATTATAAGTGACTATTAAGTATTATAAGTGACTATTAAGTATCATAAGTAACTATTAAGTATTATAAGTGACTATTAAGTATTATAAGTGACTATTGAGTATTATAAGTGACTATTAAGTATTATAAGTGACTATTAAGTATTATAAGTGACTATTAAGTATCATAAGTAACTATTAAGTATTATAAGTGACTATTAAGTATTATAAGTGACTAAGTGACTATTAAGTATTATAAGTGACTATTAAGTATCATAAGTAACTATTAAGTATTATAAGTGACTATTAAGTATTATAAGTGACTATTGAGTATTATAAGTGACTATTAAGTATCATAAGTGACTATTAAGTATTATAAGTGACTATTAAGTATTATAAGTGACTATTTAACCTCCAATGTGGGTCACTTTTCTCATTCCTGTTTAATAAAGTCGAGGCGTTTGTAAGTTGGGTAAATGAACAACACATACAGGTGAAGTTATGGTTTAGTAGTGAAGATTACGGTGAGCTGGAGCCTAACAGGTGATATGTGGAAGCTATACAGTATACGTCAGGTTGATGAGTGAAAGTATATACTGTAATACATAATGGGTGAAAGCCTCTTGGGGAATATATATATATATGTACAGTATACTCAGTTTCACGTTATAGATATGACTTTACTTTCACACTTTCACACTTTTCCCGTGAATGGTGTGTGTGTGTGTGAGGGGGGGGGAGAGTGTAGTGTGTGGGGATGGTGTGTATGTGGTGTGTGGGGATGTAGTGTGTGTGGGATGGTGTTTGTGTGGGGTGTAGTGTGTGTGTGTGTGAGGGGGGGGGAGAGTGTAGTGTGTGGGGATGGTGTGTATGTGGTGTGTGGGGATGTAGTGTGTGTGGGATGGTGTTTGTGTGGGGTGTAGTGTGTGTGGTGTGTGGGAGAGTGTAAAGAGAATATTGAATAACTGGCAATGGAATAAAGAAGACAAATTAATAAACAGAGAAATTAAATAACCCAGATAACTATAGACTGCACTCGAGTGAAGTACTAACTCATACTGGGTGATGTCTCCCTTTTTTAATTCATTATTGTGACCTTGACCTTTGACCCCTACCTTCTCCCCCTCACCTCCCCTCCCCCTAACACTTCACCCCCTAAGAAAACGCTACAGGGGTTATCACGGTGTGTCTATGTATCACGTGAGGGGGTGTCTATGTATCACGTGAGAGGGTGTCTATGTATCACGTGAGGGGGTGTCTATGTATCACGTTAGGGGGTGTTTATGTATCACGTGAGGGGGTGTCTATGTATCACGTGAGG
>NW_024753068.1:7500-12500 GCF_018991925.1 Homarus americanus | reverse complement strand
TGAGGCGGTAACGAGAGGAACTGCGACCAACTACGGGATGAAGCATCTTGTGGCCAGAGCCTAGTTATCCCCCACCTCATTCTCCCATCTCTCTCTCTCTCTCTCTCTCTCTCTCTCTCTCTCTCTCTCTCTCTCTCTCTCTCTCTCTCTCCACAGCCCACATCCTCCCCACACATACACCCCGTCCTTCCCTGGTTGACTGAGTTCGGACCCCCTCCCTTCCCCCCTACCCTTCTTCCCCTCCCATCCTCACCCCCCCCACCTTTCAACCAAAACCAAGAAGCAAGCAAGCAACATTCCTTCCTATGCCTTTGTTAGGGATTACCAAGAGGGGCTGGCTATCCAACCTCGTGATGGTGGTGGTGGTGGTGATGGTGGTGAAGGTGGTGATAGTGGTGGTGATGATGGTGGAGGTGATGATAGTGGAGGTGATGCTGGTGGTGGTGGTGGTAATGGTGATGGATAGCTTCACACTAGTCAGCTCATAGTACAGTATTATACCGTCCAGGGTGTCTTTTGTACTGATTAGGTTAGGTTAGGTTAGGTTAGGTCAGGTCGCCTTCAGATGGTGTTGTCGCTGGGTTATCTTAGTCTCGGATCTGTTTTTATTTGGTGTGTATCGTCTATTAGGACATACATACATACATGCATACATACAGACATACATACATACATACGTACATACATACACAGACAGACAGACAAACAGGTAAATAGACAGACAGACAGACAGACACAGAATTAGTACGCTATATAAACCTTTGCACAGAGACGATAGCGGTCAATTGAGACGGTCCCCTTACACAGGTAAAAGCCACACAGTACAGTACTTGACTTCCTCACTCCAGACTGTCATATTTACCTAACCCAAATTCTGTGTTTCAACCAGCCCGTCTCCCCGCAATGTATTCAATGCTAAATCATACGTTAGGGCGGTACGAGGCGGTGTGGGAACGGTTGCGGTCAGCGGTAACCCAGTGTGTGTAGTGTGAGAGAGGGAGGGAGGGAGGGACATGGAGAGAGAGAGAGAGAGAAAGAGGTAGAGAGAGTGTGTGTGAGATGAGGGAGGAATAAGGAGAGAGAGAGAGAGAGAGAGTAACCCAGTTGTGGTTGAGGGCGGCGGCACAAGCTGTTGCGGGGGACGTCGGTGTTGAGGGGCGTCCACTGTGATTGTTGTGTTGTTCTGGCAGGTAATGACCCGTGACGCTGACTCTCCTGATTCTGACTGACACTGACTCTACTGGCTCTGGGTCCGACTGATTCTGACTGACACTGACTCTCTTGGCTCTGATTCTGACTGACACTGACTCTCCTGGCTCTGGTTCCGACTGATTCTGACTGACACTGACTTTCTTGGCTCTGATTCTGACTGATTCTGACTCTCTTGGCTCTGATTCTGACTGACACTGACTCTAATGGCTCTGGTTCCGATTGATTCTGATTGACTCTGGCTTTGGGTGATTCTCATTTCTGGCACCATTGACTGATTTCTTACAAAACACTCTCCTTCTTCACGGGCTAATTAATTATACTCTGTTTACCTGGATAATTAATTGTACTTTCTTTACCTGGATGATTAAATTCCTCCCCTAGTTAGTTTCCTCCCATAGTAAGTTCCCTCCCCTCGTAACTTCCCTCCCATGGTAAGTTCCCTCCCCTCGTAACTTCCCTCCCATGGTAAGTTCCCTCCCATTGTAAGTTCCTCGTGACGGGAGGTAACACAGTGGGTGGAGAGACAGCGCCTGGTGTAGGAAGTATACAGTGTGTGTGTCTGGCCCGACCTAGACAAGACAAGACCCAAATGATGATGATTGTGACTGTCTCCGTTTTCTCTTCCTCTTTCTTCTCCTTCCCCTTCTCTCCTTTCTTTCTCTTCTCTCTTTCTTTCGCTTTCTCTTCTTTCTTTCTCTTTCTCCCCTCTTTCTCTTGTTTCTTTCTCTTCCTTCTTTCTTCCTCCTTCTCTTTATTCTCTTCCTCCTTCTTCTCTTCCATCTTCTCCTCCTCCCTTCCTCATCCTCCTCCCTACCTTAGGTTAGATTATGATACGTTAGGATAAGATAGGTCAGGTCAGAGGTCAGGTTAGGTTAGGTTAGCGTTAGGGTGGTCAATCTTCAGGTGACTGGGTTCGTACAGGTGAGCGGCGACTCATTATGAAACACAAGACATCTCAGGTAAATTAAATGTCACAGGTGTTCCCATGACAGAGTTGTATATTTGTTATGTAGGATGTGTGTGTGTGTGGGTAGAGAGTATGTATGTATGCAATTAAGTATGTATGTATGTATGTATGTATGTATGTATGTATGTTTCCTCCTCCTCGCTCCCCGGGGTTGTGAAAGAGACATACAGTTACCCAAAGATTCCAAGCGTTGTTGTCATCATCATTACTATCATCTGAGACACCAGTTTCCTTGACTTGTAATTACTGCAGCTTGAAAGTTTATTACTACATACATACATACATACATACATACACGCTCTCGACCCTCACACACACACACACACACACATACTCAGGCGTCTACGTGCACCAGACCGAGACAGCTACAGCATACCTTAGCTCGACACAGCACTTCTCTTCATTAACCTGCTAAATGTGTCTTGTGCATTATTTAATAACCTTCTTGGGTGGCGGCTGGCATTGTCATGTTGCGTAATTGTTTCTTTTTTGGTCTATTTTGTAGTGTGTGTGTGTGTGATATATATATATATATATATATATAATAATATTATTGTGTACGATAACATCAACACTCTGCATAATTTTGAGGCCAAGCCAGTGTGTGATATTCAATGTGTGTGTGTGTGTGTGTGTGTGTGTGTGTGTGTGTGTGTGTGTGTGTGTGTGTGTATTTACCTCCATCCACCTGAGGTATATAATTACACCTGCTATAATCTCAGGTTGTCACGAGGCTAATTATACAAAGAAACAGGTAACGAGTCTTCTTGATTTCTCTATAATACTCACAGCAGTCAAACGTCACGAAGAGCATAACCTAACCACCCCCCCCCCACCAATAATAATAATAATAATAATAATAATAATAATAATAATACCAGAGACGTAGTTGAATTTCCTTTGATGATATAGGCAGCTGATGATGATTTTGACGCTGACATGACAATAATGAAGTTAATCCCTTTTTGGCGATCACACGCTGGAGAGGGATTTAATTGTTCATGTCTTTCATAAAATTGAAAAGGATTTAATCATATATTTAATGACTAAGCTCCGCCCACTTCTCCGTTTCCATGGCAATGATTAAGATCCGTCGTCGTTGATTGGTTGCTGTGAAGAAGTGTGTCGTGACGTCACTCACTCACTTAGCAACCAATCATCTGTAGCGAATGGAGATGGTTGCTAAGGACGCTAAAGTGAGGGTGTGTGAGGGGGAGGGGTATAGGACCTTCGTAAGTAGGTCAGTTGATGGTGAAATGCCCTAACGAGACTGTGTGATTATTTTGAAATGGGTGTGAGAGTGAGTTTGAGGTTAATTATGGGCATGGGTATTTAAACGTGGGCATGGGAGAGAGAGAGAGAGGGGGGAGGGGGTATGGGCGCGGGTGTCGGCACTAGCAGCGGTAAGTAATTGGGGGTGTTACCTTGGGTATCAGTATAGGCGTGTGGGTGTTGGCGTGGGCATTGATGTGGTGTTTAGGTGAAGACAACTAAACAGTATTGACGTGGGTGTTGGTGTGGGCTGTGATGACCATATGGGTTTTGAAAGGGGACACCTGATATCATTTAAAGGAAAGTGTTGGTTGTGGGTTTTGGCGTGGGCATAGCTCTTGACGTGGTGCATTAGTATAAGATGATGAGGTGTGGGCTGATGTAAGCAGTGGGTTGGGCGGGGGAGAGAGAGAGAGAGAGAGAGATTACCGAGGAGGAAGGGTGGGAAGAGGAAAGGACGAGAGAAGAGGAGAATGAAAGATAGGGTGTGAGGGGGGGCGGGTCTACCTGTTAAGACAATTACATGGTGTCTTGTGTCACCTGGTGTATGACTCAATACCTGTAATTAGCACCTCCTTGTATTGTTGACATTGATGACTTCCCGGATGTCTCCCCCCCTCTTCCCCCCCCTCCCTCCCCCTCCCTCCTTCCCTCTTGTTGCCATCGACGACGAGGATTGTCACACGTCCTTATTGGCCCTCGTACCTCAGTCCTAATGGGGGCCTTCTGCCTATATGTGGAATCCAGTCCTATTAGCTTGGGGCCCCTATTAGAACTGAGGTAGGAGGGCCTATTATGACGTAGGGTCCCTATTAGGAATGAGGTAGGAGGGCCTATTTCGACGTAGGGTCCCTTTTAGGAATGAGGTAGGAGGGCCTATTACGACGTAGGGTCCCTATTAGGAATGAGGTAGGAGGGCCTATTAAGACGTGGGGCCTCCTAGGACTGAGGTAGGAGGGCCTATTAGGACGTGGGGCCTCCGAGGACTGAGGTAGGAGGGCCTATTTGATGTTACTGTAGGTGGTAATGCTGGAGTCTGTTGGGACTTTAGATCACTACTTGTTAGCCTGTTGAAGTCTCTCTCTCTCTCTCTCTCTCTCTCTCTTTTCTCACATCCAAAGAGGGAAAGTGAGAGAGAGAGAGAGAGAAAAATTTAGATTGAGAGTGAGAGAGAAAGACAGCGTAAGTGAGAGAGAACGAGAGTACGTAAGAGAGAAAGAGACTAAGTGAGATGGAGAGAATAACACTGAGAGAGAGAAGATAATGAAAAAAAAGGAGAAATAAAAGTGTAAAAATAAAGAAAAACAAAAGAGTAAATCAGAGTAAATAAATTATCACCTTCTCCCCCTCCTCCCCTCCTCCCCCACCCCCCCCTAAAAGGACATCACCCCGTTTTCTATAGGATACAGTAGGTCGCGTGCTGGTGAAGAAAACGCTCGATTTTAATGACGAAGGAAGAACGGGTCAGAGAAATGTCAGGAGTGCTGGCTGGCTGATGCTGTGGTGCCCTGACCATCCATCACCCTGACCATCCACCCGCCCTGACCAT
>NW_024753067.1:0-11506 GCF_018991925.1 Homarus americanus | reverse complement strand
TGCCTGGGGTGTGATAGGTGTGCTGGGGTGTCAGAGGTGTGCCTGGGGTGTCAGAGGTGTGCCTGGGGTGTCAGAGGTATTCCTGGGAGTGTCAGAGGTGTCCTGGGGAGTGTCAGAGGTGTGCCTGGGGTGTCAGAGGTGCTTGGGGGTGTCACAGGTGCACATGGGAGTGTCTGAGGTGTTGCTGGGGTGTCTGAGCGCACTGGGGGTGTCTGGGGTGTGCCTGGCAGTGTCAGCGGTGTGCCTGGGGTGTCAGCGGTGGCCTGGGAGTATCATTGGTGTGCCTGGAGTGGCAAGGGTGTGCCTGGAGTATCAGAGGTGTGCCAGGTGTGTCATTGGTGTAACTGGGAGTGTCAGAGGGTGTGCCAGGGGAGTGTCAGAGGTGTATCTGGAAGTGTCAGTGGAATGCCTGGGAGTGTCAGAGGTGTGCCTGGGGAGTGTGATAGGTGTGCCTGAGTGTCAGAGGTGTGCCTGGGAGTGTCAGAGGTGTGCCTGCGGTGTCAGAGTATTCCTAATATCATCAGAGTGTGCCTGGGGTGTCAGAGGTGTGCCTGGAGTGTCAGAGGTGCACTTGGGGTGTCACAGGTGCCTGGGGTGTCTGGTGTTGCTGGGGTGTCTGGAGGCTTTGCAGGAGTGTCTGGGTGTGCCTGGCAGTGTCAGCGGTGTGCCTGGAGTGTCAGCGGTGTGCCTGGGGTATCATTGGTGTGCCTGGAAGTGGCAAGGGTGTGCCTGGAGTATCAGGGTGTGCCTGGGTGTGTCAGAGGTGTGCCTGGAAGTGTCAGGGTGTGCCTGGAAGTGTCAGAGGTGTGCCTGGGATTGTCTGAGGTGTGCCTGGGATTGTCAGAGGTGTGCCTGGGGTGGGGTGTGACTGGGAGTGTCAGGGGTGTGCCTAGGGGTGACAGCGGTGTGCCTGGGAGTGTCAGTGTGCCTGGTGTCTGGGGTGTGCCTGGGGTGTCAGGTGTTCTTGGAGTGTCATCAGGTGTACCTGGGAGTGTCAGAGGGTGTGCCTGGGGTGTCAGAGGTGTGCCTGGGGTGTCTGGGGTGTATGGAGTGTCTGGGGTGTGCATGGAATGTCAGAGGTGTATCTTGCAGTGTCATCGGTGTGCCTGGGGTGTCAGAGGTGTGCCTGGGGTGTCAGAGGTGTGCCTGGGAGTGTCAGAGGTGTGCCTGGGGAGTGTCAGAGAGTGTGCCTGGAGTGTCAAGAGGTGTGCCTGGGGTGTCAGAGGTATGCCTGGGAATTGTCAAGGTATGCCTGGGCGTATCAGAGGTGTGCCTGGGAGTGTCAGAGGTGTGCCTGGGGTGTCAGAGGTGTGCCTGGGGTGTAAGGTGTGCCTGGGGTGTCAGAGGTGTGCCTGGAGTGTCAGAGGGAGTGCCTGGGAGGTCATTGGTGTGCATTGGGTGTCATTGGTGTGCCTGGGAGTGTCAGAGGTGTACCAGAGTGTCAGTGGTGTACTGAGAGTGTCATTGGTGTACCTGGGGTGTCATGGTGTGCCTGAGTGTCAGGGGTGGCCTGGAGTGTCAGGGTGCCTAGAAGTGTCAGGGGGTGTACCTGGGAGTGTCAGGGTGTACCTGGAGTGTCAGGGGTGTCTGGCAGTGTCAGCGGTGTAACTGGGGAGTGTCAGTGTGCCTGGGAGTGTCAGAGGATGCTTGGGGAATGTCAGCGGTGTGCCTGGGGTGTCGAGAAGCACTTGAGTGTCAAGGTGCACCTGGGAGTGTCAGGGTGTACCTGGGGTGTGGAAGGTGTGTGCCTGGGGTGTCAGAGGTGCACTTGGGGAGTGTCAGAGGTGTACCTGGGGAGTGTCTGAGGTGTGCACCAGGGTGTCTGGGCTGCACAGGGGTGTCTGAGGTGTGCCTGGCAGTGTCTGGGGTGTGCCTGGCAGTGTCAGAGGGTGCCTGGGAGTGTCAGGGGTGTGCAGAATGTCAGAGGTTTGCCTGGGAGTGTCAGAGGGTGTGCCTGGGGTGTCTGGGGTGTGCCTGGGGTGTCAGAGGTGTGCCTGGGGTGTCAGGGTGCACTTGGGGAGTGTCAGAGGTGCCTGGGGTGTGGGGTGTGCCTGGGGTGTCTGGGCTGTGCCTGGGGGTGTCTGGGGTGTGCTGGCTGTGTCTGGGGTGTGGCCTGGCAGTGTCAGAGGTGCGAGTGTCAGGGTGTACGGAATGTCAGAGGTTTCGAGTGTCAGAGGTGTGCCTGGGAGTGTCTGAGGTGTGCCTGGAAGTGTCTGTGTGTACATGGAATGTCAGAGGTGTGCATGGATTGTCAGAGGTGTATCTTGCAGTGTCATCGGTGTACCTGGGAGTGTCAGAGGTGTGCCTGGGAGTGTCAAAGGATGCCTGGGGTGTTAGAGGTATGCCTGGGCGTATCAGAGTGTGCCTGGGAATGTCAGAGGTGTACCTGGGAGTGTCAGAGTGTACCTGGTGTCAGAGGTGTGCCTGGGAGTGTCAGAGGTGTTCTGAGAGTGTCAGGGTGTACCTGGGATTGTCAGAGAGGTGTACCTGGGGTGTCAAGGTGTACCAAAGTGTCAGAGGTGTACATGGTGTAATTGGTGTAACTGGGGTGTCAGGTGTGCCAGTGTCAGTGGTGTGCCTGGGGAGTGTCTGGTGTGCCTGGAGTGTCTGGGGTGTGCATGGAATGTCAGAGGTGTATCTTGCAGTGTCCTGGGTGTGCCTGGAAGTGTCAGAGGTGTGCCTGGGGTGCCTGAGGTGTACCAGGGATTGTCAGAGGTGTACCTGAGGAGTGTCAGGGGTGTAACTGGGGTGTCAGGGGTGTACCTGGGAGTGACAGCGGTGTATCTGGGGTGTCAGTGGTGTGCCTGAGAGTGTCTGAGGTGTGCACCTGGGGTGTCTGAGGTGTGCCTGGAAGTGTCTGGGGTGTGCATGGTGTCAGGGGTGTGTCTGGCAGTGTCAGCAGTGAACCTGGGAGTGTCAGCGGTGTGCCTCAGGTGTCAGTGTGCCTTGGGTGTCAGAGTGTGCCTGGGGAGTGTCAGAGGTGCACTTGGGTGTCGCAGGTGCACCTGGGGAGTGTCTGAGCTGTGCCTGGGGTGTCTGGGTGTGCCTGGCGGTGTCTGGGGTGTGCCTGGCAGTGTCAGAGGTGCTGGGAGTGTCAGGGGTGTGCCTGGGAATGTCAGAGGTTTACCTGGGAGTGTCAGAGGTGTGCCTGGGGGTGTCTGAGGTGTACCTGGAAGTGTCTGATGTGTACATGGAATGTCAGGGGTGTACATGGATTGTCAGAGGTGTATCTTGCAGTGTGTCATCGGTGTATGGGAGTGTCATCATGTACCTGGGGAGTGTCAAGAGTATGCCTGGGAGTTCAGAGGTGCCTGGGCGTATCAGAGGTGTGCCTGGGAGTGTCAGAGGTGTATCTGGGAGTGTCAGAGGTGTACCTGGGAGTGTCAGAGGTGTGCCTGGGAGTGTCAGAGGTGTTTCTGGTGTCAGAGGTGTGCCTGGCATTGTCAGTGCCTGGGAGTGTCAAATGTGTACTTGGAAGTGTCAGAGGTGTGCCTGGGAGTGTGGTGGTGTAACTGGGGTGTCAGAGGTGGCAGGGTGTGTGGTGTGCCTGGGGAGTGTCTGGGGTGTACCTGGAAGTGTCTGGTGTGCATGGAATGTCAGAGGTGTATCTTGCAGTGTGTGGGTGTGCCTGGAGTGTGGGTGTGCCTGGGGAGTGCCTGGTGTACCTTGGTTGTCAGAGGTGTGCCTGGGAGTGTCAGGGTGTAGTTGGGAGTGTCAGGGTGTACCTGGGAGTGACAGGGGTGTATCTGGGAGTGTCAGTGGTGTGCCTGGGAGTGTCTGGGGTGTACTGGGTGTCGGGGTGTGCCTGGAGTGTCTGGGGTGTGCATGGGTGTCAGAGGTGTATCAAGTGTCAGGTGGCACCTTGGGTGTCAGAGGTGTACCTTGGAGTGTCAGAGGTGTGCACGAGTGTCAGAGGTGCATGGGGAGTCAGGTGCCTGGGGAGTGTCTGGGGTGTGCCTGGGGTGTCTGAGCTGCACTGGGAGTGTCCAAGGGTGTGCCTGGCAGTGTCAGGGAGAGCCAGGGAGTGTAAGAGTTGTATCTGGGGTGTCAGGGGTGTACGAGGGAGTGTGGGGTGAACCAGGAATGTCAAAGGTGAACCAGGGGTGTCTGGGGTGTGCCTGGGAGTACCGGAGGTGTACCTGGAAGTATGGGAGGTGTGCCTGGGGTGTCAGAGGTGTACTAGTGGTATCATTGGTGTGCCTGGAGTGTCAGAGGTGTGTCTGGAAGTGTCCATGAGGTGTGCCTGGGAGTGTCAGAGAGTGTATCTGGGGTGTCAGTGTGCCAGGGAGTGTCAGAGGGTACCTGGGAGTATCCGGAGGTGTGCCTGGGGAGTATCAGAGGGTGTACCTGGGGTGTCAGAGGTGAACCTGGGAGTGTCAGAGGTGTACCTGGGAGTGTCAGAGGTGTGCCTGGGAGTGTCAGAGGTGTTCCGAGAGTGTCAGGGTGTGCCTGGGGTGTCAGAGGTGTACCTGGGAGTGTCAGGGTGCCTGGAAGTGTCAGGAGTGTGCCTGGGAGTCATTGGTGTGCCTGGGAGTGTCGTGGTGTGCCTGGGTGTCATTGTGTGTGCCTGGGAGTGTCAGGGTGCCAGGGGTGTCAGTGGTATGCCTGGGGTGTCATTGGTGTACCTGGGAGTGTCAGAGGTGTGTAGGTGTCAGGGGTATGCCTGGAAGTGTCAGGGGTGTACCTGGAGTATCAGAGGTGTGCCTGGGGTGCCTGAGGTGTGCCTGGGATTGTCAGGAGGTGTGCCTGGGGTGTGGGGGTGTGGCACAGAGTGTCAGGGGGTGTGCCTGGGGAGTGTCGGCTGTGTGCCTGGGGTGTCAGAGGTGCTTGGGGTCACAGGTGCCTGGGGTGCTCAGAGGTGTGACTGGGAGTGTCTGACATGTGCCTGGGGTGTCTGAAGTGTGCCTGGCAGTGTCTGGGGTGTGCCTGGGGAGTATCAGGTGTGCCTGGGGTATCGAGGTGTGCCTGGAGTGTCAGAGGTGCTGTGCGGATTGTCAGTGGGTGTGCCTGGGTGTCAGCGGTGTACCTGGGATTGTCTGGGGTGTGCCTGGGGAGTGTCAGGGGTGTGCCTGGAAGTGTCAGGGGTGTGCCTGGAAGTGTCAGGGTTTGCCTGGGGGCACTGAGGGGTGTACCTGGGATTGTCAGGAGGGTGCCTGGGAGTGTCAGCAGTGTGCCTGGGGTGTCAGCGGTGTACCTGGGATTGTCTGAGGTGTGCCTGGGGGTGTCTGGGCTGTGCCTGGGGGTCTGGGGTGTGCCTGGCAGTGTCACAGGGTGTACCTGGAGGTGTCTGGGGTGTGCATGGGTGTCAGGGGTGTATCTGGCAGTGTCAGCGGTGTGCCTGGGGTGTCCGCGGTGTGCCTTGGAGTGTCAGGGTGTGCCTGGGTGTCAGGGTGTGCCATCAGGTGTCAAGGTGCGCCTGGGGTCACAGGTGCCTGGGGAGTGTCTGAGGTGTCTGAGCTGTACCTGGGGAGTGTCTGGGGTGTGCCTGGGGTGTCAGGGGTGTGACCTGGGAGTGTCAGGGGCCTGGGAGTGACAGCGGTGTATCTGGGAGTGTCAGGGTGTGGGAGAGTCTGAGGTGTGGGTGTGTCTGAGGTGTACCTGGAAGTGTCTGAGGTGCACAGAGGTGTCAGGGGTTGCTGGGGTGTCAGGGGTGTGCCTGGGGAGTGACAGCGGTGTCTGGGGTGTCAGAGGTGTGCCTGGGAAAGTCTGAGGTGTACCTGGGTGTGTCTGGGTGTACCTGGAGTGTCTGAGGTGTACATGGGTGTCAGAGGTGTATCTGGCAGTGTCAGCGGGGTGTACCTGGGTGTCACGGTGTACGGTTGTCAGAGGTGTCACCTGGGTGTCAGAGGTGTGCCTGGGAGTGTCAGAGGTGCACTGGGGTGTCACAGGTGCACCTGGGAGTGTCTGGGGTGCCTGGGAGTGTCTGAGCTGTACCTGGAGTGTCTGGGGTGTACCTGGCCGTGTCTGAGGTGTACCTGGCAGTGTCAGAGGAGTACCTGGGAATGTCAGTGGTGTACCTGGGAATGTCAGAAGTTTGCAGGTGTCAGAGGTGTACCTGGGATTGTCAGAGGTGTACCTGGGAGTGTCAGAGGTGTACCTGGAAGTGTCAGAGGTGTACCTGGGGGTGTCATTGGTGTACCTGGGAGTGTCATTTGTGTACTGGGGTGTCAGAGGTGTACCAGGGAGTGTCAGTGGTTTACCTGGGGTGTGGCTGGTGTACCTGGGAGTGTCAGTGTACCTGAAGTGTCAGGGTGTACCTGGAGTGTCAGGGGTGTACCTGGAGGTCAGAGGTGTACTGGGTGCCAGAGGTGTGCCTGGGATTATCAGAGGTGTACCTGGGAGGTGTGGGTGTAACTGGGAGTGTCAGGGGACCTGGGAGTGACAGCAGTGTATCTGGGAGTGTGAGGTGTACCTGGAAAGGAAGTCTGGGGTGCCTGTGGGTGTGTGTCTGAGGTGTGCCTGGAAGTGTCTGAGGTGTGCCTGAGAGTGTCAGAGTGTGGCTGGGGAGTGTCCCCAGAATTGTGCCTGGGGAGTGAGCAGCGGTGTGTCTGGGGTGTCAGAGGTGTGCCTGGGGAGAGTCCTGAGGTGTGCCTGGGTGTGTCTGGTGTGCCTGGAGTGTCTGGGGTGTACATGGGTGTCAGAGGTGTATCTGGCAGTGTCCAGCGGTGTGCCTGGGAGTGTCCGCGGTGTACCTTGGATTGTCAGAGGTGTACAGCAGGTGTCAGAGGTGTGCCTGGGAGTGTCAGAGGGTACTTGGAGTGTCTGGAGTGCACCTAGGAGATGGCCTCTGAGTGTACCAAGTGTCTGGAAGGCTGTACCTGGGGAGTGTCTGAGGTGTACCTGTGCGTGTCACAGGTGTGCCTGGCAGTGTCAGAGGGAGTACCACAGGAATGTCAGTGGTGCCTGGGAATGTCAAGTTTGCCAGGGGGTGTCAGAGATTGTACCTTAAGTTGTCAGAGGTGTGCCTGGGGAGTGTCAGGAGGTGTACCTGGAAGTGTCAGAGGTGTACCTGGGGTGTCATTGTGGTGTGCCTGGGAGTGTCGTTTGTGTGCCTGGGGTGTCAGAGGTGTGCCAGGGGTGTCAGTGGTTTACCTGGGAGTGTCATTGGTGTACCTGGGGTGTCAGAGGTGTACCTGGAAGTGTCAGGGGTGTGCCTGGAAGTGTCAGGGGTGTACCTGCAAGTGTCCAGAGGTGTGCACCAAGTGCCAGAGAGGTGTGCCTGGGGATTATCAGAGAGGTGTGTACCTAGAATAAGGTGTAACTGGGGAGTGTCAGGGAGTGAACCTGGAGTGTCGCCAGGTGTATCTGGCAGTGTCAATGATTAGCAACTGGGGAGTGTCATGTACTGCAAGTGTCAGAGGTATTGCCTGGGAGTGTCAGAGGTGCATGGGGTGTCTGGTGCACCTGGGAGTTACTCAGAGGTGTGGCTGGGGTGTCACCAGGTTGTACGCAGGGGTGTCTGGAAGTGTGCCTGGCGGTGTCTGGGGTGTGCCTGGCGGTGTCAGCGGTGTACCTGGGGTGTCCAGAGGGTGTACCTGGGGTGTCAGTGGTGTGCAAGTGTCAGGGTGTGCCTGGGGTGTCAGCAGTGTGCCTGGGGGTGTCAGAGTGTGTACCTGGGAGTGTCAGAGGTGTTTCTGGGAGTGTCGGAGGAGAACCTGGCGGCGTCAAGGTACCTTGGAGTGTCCAGATGTGCCTGGTAAAGTGTCAGTGGTGTACCTGGGGAGTGTCAGGGGATTTGTGCTTGGGAGTGTGATTGGTGTACCTGGGAGTGTCAGAGGTGTATCCGAGAGTGTCCAAGAGAGGTGTACCTGGGAGTGTCTCAGGGGTGTACCTAAGTGTCAGGGGTGTACCAAGTGTCAGAGTGTGGCTAAGAGTGTCGGAGGTGTAACACAAGTGTCAGGAGGTGTGCCTGGGGTGTCAGAGTGTGCCTGGGGTGTCTGAGGGTGTGCCTGGGGTGTCAGGGGAGAACCAAGAGTGTAAGAGGTGTGCCTGGGAGTGTCAGAGGTGTGCCAGGAGTGTCAGAGGTGAACCTGGGAGTGTCAGAGGGTGAACCAGGGAGTGTCTGAGGTGTACCTGGGGAGTATCGGAGGTGTACCCCTGGGGGCTATCGGAAGTGTACCTGCAAGTGTCAGAGGTGTACCTGTAGTATCATTGGTGTATCTGGGAGTGTCAGAGTGTATCTGGAAGTGTCAGGGTGAACCAGGTAGTGTCTGAGGTGTGCACCAAATTGTCAGGGGTGTACTGGAAGTGTCAGGGGTGTACCTGGAGTGTCAGAGGTTTGCCTGGGAATTGCTGAGGTGTGCCTGGGATTGTCAGAGTGTGCCTGGGGTGTCAGCGGTGTGCCTGGGAGTGTCAGCGGTGTGCCTGGGTTGTCTGAGGTGTGCAGGGTGTCTGGGCTGTGCCTGAGGGTGTGCAGGGGTGTGCCTGGCAGTGTGTCTGGGGTGTGCCTGGGAGTGTCTGGGGTGTGTGGGTGTCAGAGGTGTGTCTGGCAGTGTCAGCGGTGTGCCTGGGGAGTGTCCATGGTGTGCCTTGGAGTGTCAGGGTGTACCTTGTGGTGTCAGAGGTGTGCCTCAGGTGTCAAGGTGCTGCCAGGGAGTGTCTGGGTGCACCTGAGGTGTCTGAGGTGTGCCTGGGGAGTGTCTGGGCTGTGCCTGGGGTGTCTGGGGTGTGCCTGGGGTGTCAGGGGTGTGAGCAGGGGTGTCAGGTGTGCCTGGGGAGTGACGGCGGTGTATCTGGGGAGTGTCAGAGGAGGTGTGCCTGGGAAAGTCTGGGGTGTGCCTGGGTGTGTCTGGGGTGTGCCTGGAGTCTCTGAGGTGTGCCTGGGAGTGTCAGGGGTGTGGCTAGGTGTCAGGGGTGTGCCTGGGGAGTGACAGCGGTGTATCTGGGAGTGTCAGGAGGTGTGCCTGGGGAGGATCTGGGGTGTGCCTGGGTGTGTCTGGGTGTGCCTGGAAGTGTCTGGGGTGTGCATGGAGTGTCAGAGGTGTGTCTGGCAGTGTCCGGCGGTGTGCCTGGGGAGTGTCCATGGTGTGCCTTGGATTGTCAGAGGTGTACCTTGGAGTGTCAGAGTGTGCCTGGGGTGTCAGGAGGTGCGCTGGGAGTGTCTGGTGCCTGGGAGTGTCTGAGGTGTGCCTGGGGTGTCAGGCTGTACCAGGGTGTCTGGGGTGTACCTGTCCGTGTCTGAGGGTGTGCCTGGCGGTGTCAGGGGTACCTGGGAGATGTCAGTGGTGTGCCTGGGAATGTCAGAGTTTGCCTGGGGAGTGTCAGAGGTGCCTGGGATTGTCAGAGGTGTGCCTGGGAGTGTCAGAGGTGTACCTGGAGTGTCAGAGGTGTACCTGGGGTGTCATTGGTGTGCCTGGGAGTGTCATTTGTGTACCTAAGTGTCAGAGTGTACCGGGGAGTGTCAGTGATGGTTTACCTGGGGAATTGTCGTGTTGGTGTGCCTGGGAGTGTCAGAGGTGTGCCTGGGAGGTGTCAGGGTGTGCCTGGAAGTGTCAGGGGTGTGCCTGGAAGTGTCAGAGGGTGTACTTGCCTGGGGAGTGCCTGAGGTGTGTACCTGGGATTATCAGGGTGTGCCTGGGGAGTGTCAGGGGTGTAACTGGGAGTGTCAGGGTGAACCTGGAGTGTCGCCAGGTGTATCTGGCAGTGTCAGCGGTGTGACTGGGGTGTCAGCAGTGTACCTGGGGTGTCAGAGGTGTGCCTGGGGTGTCACAGGTGCACTTGGGAGTGTCTGGAGTGCACCTGGGGTATAGAGGTGTGGCTGGGGTGTCTGAGTTGTGCCTGGGAGTGTCCTGCAAGTGTACTAAGCATTGTGTGGGGTGTGCCTGGCAGTGTCAGCGGTGTACCTGGGAGTGTCAGAGGTGTGCCTGGGGTGTCAGTGGTGTACCTCAGAGTGTCAGAGGTGTGCCTGGGGTGTCAGCAGTGTGCCTGGGAGTATCAGAGGTGTGCCTGGGGTGTCCCAGAGGTGTTCCTGGGATTGTCGGAGGTACCTGGCAGCGTCAAAGGAGTACCTTGGAGTGTCAGGGGTGTACCTGGTAGTGTCAGTGGTGTGCCTGGGATGTCAGAGTTGTACTTGGGGAATTGTGATTGGTGTGCCTGGGAGTGTCAGAGGTGTATCCGGAAGTGTCAGAGGTGTACCTGGGAGTATCAGAGGTGTACCTGGGAGTGTCAGGGGTGTAACTGGGAGTGTCGTAGGTGTCACTGGGGAGTGTCAGAGGTGTACCTTGGAGTATTAGAGGTGTGCCTGGGGTGTCAGAGTAGTACCTGGGAGTGTCAGAGGTGTGCCTGGGTGTCGGGGGAGAACAAGGAGTGTAAGGAGGTGTGCACAGAGTGTCAGGGTGTGCCAGGGGGTGTCAGAGAATGAGCCAGGGGTGTCAGGTGAACCAGGGAGTGTCTTAGGTGTACCTGGGTGTATCAGGAGGTGTACCTGGGGAGTATCGGAGGTGTGCCTGGGGAGTGTCAAGGTGTATCTGGAGTGTCAAGGTGAACCAGGGAGTGTCTCTAGGGTTTGCCTGCTAGTATCGGAGGTGTGCCTGGGAGTATCGGAGGTGTGCCTGGGGGTGTCAGGGAGTGTGCCTGGTGGTATCATTAGTGTGCCTGGGAGTGTCAGAGGTGTGTCTGGAAGTGTCAAGAGGTGTACCTGGGAGTATGAGAGGTGTGCCAAGTGTCAGAGGGAAGTGTACCTGGGTGTGTGAAGTGTGCCTGGGGTGTCCAGGTGTGCCTGAGGTGTCGGAGGTGTGCACAGAGTGTCAGAGATTGTGCCTGGGGGTGTCAGGGAGTTGCGCTTGGAGTCAATCACAGGTGCCTGCAGAGTGGCTGAGAGGTGTTACTGGGAGGTGTCAAGCTTTGCAGGTGTCTGGGGATGCTGCCTGGCAGTGTCTGAGGTGTACCTGGCAGTGTCAGCGGTGTACCTGGGAGTGTCAGCAGTGTGCCTGGAATTATCATTGGTGTACATGGAGAGTGTCAGGGGGTGTGCCTGGAAGTGTCAGGGTGTGCCTGGAGTGTCAGGGTGTACCTGGGAGTGTCAGAGGTGTGCCAGGGAGTGTCAGAGTGTGCCTGAGAGTGTCATTGGTGTGGCTGGGAGTGTCAGGGTGTACCTTGGAAGTGTCAGGGGTGTGCCACCAAGTGTCAGAGGTGTGCCTGGTGGTGTCATTGGTATGCCTGGGGTGTCAGAGGTGTATCTGGGTGTCAGAGGTGTGCCTGGGAATTATCAGAGGTGTACCTGGGGTGTCATTGGTGTGCCTGGGAGTGCCAGAGGTGTGCCTGGAAGTGTGTCAGGGGTGTGCCTGGAAGTGTCAGGGGTGTGCCTGGGATTGTCTGAGGTGTGCCTGGGATTATCCAGGGTGTACCTGGGGAGTGTCAGGGGTGTGACTGCTGGGAGTGTCAAGGGGTGTACCTGGGGTGACAGCGGTGTACCTGGGGAATCAGAGGTGTGCCTGGGGAGTGTCTGAGGTGTACCTGGGGAGTGTCTGAAGTGTACCTGGAAGTGTCTGAGGTGTACATGGAATGT
>NW_024753066.1:0-2108 GCF_018991925.1 Homarus americanus | reverse complement strand
ATCCGAGCGGACACTCACCCGTAGCTGTGGAAAAACCAGCGTTAAGTGAAAGTTCAGCTGGCAGGCACGTATGTAAGCGCGTTAAGTGAAAGCGAGATAATACTGTATATATATATATATATATATATAATATATATATATATATATATATATATATATATATATATATATATATATATATATATATATATATATATATATATATATATATATATATATATATATATATATATATATATATATATATATATATATATATATATATATATATATATATATAAGTAATCACTGTAGGTGTGATCTAGGATATGCTGATAACCACAAGGAAAGAAAACACGAAGTTCCCAAGCGCTTTCCTTGTTTATCAGCATATATATATATATATATATATATATATATATATATATATATATATATATATATATATATATATATATATATATATATATATATATATATATATATATATATATATATATATATATATATATATTTCATGTAAATCTACAATGAAAACGTGGATAAGATAAATCTTGATAAAATTACACGGGAAAATGGAAACAACGGAGTACCTTAGCTTTCGTCTTTATTCAAGACATCTTCAGAGGCAACTGGATTACATGGACAGAGAGAGGCTTAAATATACAGGGTGACCTAAAAACATGGTCAGGTCATAATGATGACATCCACTAATCCCCACACCAACACACACGTAGAGGAGCTTAAGAGAAGGGTGATGACGTGACTAGACAGGTCAGGTCAGAAAAAAGGGACCCACAAAATAACTGTCATACATCAAGATCAAAGGTTTTCAAAGCAGTTTTAACCTTGGGCCACTGACAAATAAATTTATGTAACATATTATCAGTTTTGAACTGACCATCACTAAGGTTTATTGATTTTAATTCCTTAATCAAACTAGCTTCAACCAGAAGTCTTTCTGTGACACAAGATGATTTGAATACTTCTAAGCTTTTTTCCCAAGCAATGGGGTGATTATTATTCCTAACATGAACTAACAAGGCACTGCTTTCAGATGCAGTTCTGATATTATACTTATGTTGTTTGATTCTGAGCTGCAGTGTTTTTCCTGTCTGACCTACATAATTACAATTACATTTGCTACATGGAATACAATAAACACTTCCATTTACATTCAAACTTGGGCTATTCTTTATTAACATATTGGTAATGGTTGAGTCATACTTGAAAACAACATTAATATTTAGAAGCTTGAGGGACCGAACTAACGGGACAAATTCATTACGATAGGGCAGAGTCAAAATATTCTTAAGTGTAGGAACTTGTCTGGTTTGAGAGGAATGAAAGGATTTTTTAGCCCTTTTAAAGCAACGATCAACAAACACAGAAGGGTACCCAAGTTTCTGTGCAATAGAACGAATGTGTTTAAATTCATCGTCAATAAATTCAGTCACAAATACGCAGACATCTTAGGAACATAGCAGAAAAAACTGACATTTTGGTAGACTCAAGGTGATTCGATAAAAAGTGAATGAAACTGTCTACCTGTGTGGGCTTTCTATATACCTTAAATTTATAGTTTTGGCCATTTCTCATGATAAGCATATCAAGAAATGGAAGGGATTCATGGGTAATTGTCTTTCTGCTCCTCTAGCCTGTATTTATATGGAGTTTTTTGAGTCTAGATTACTACCCAATATAGTGGACTTTATTCCTCCTTGGTATAGATATGTAGATGATGTTCTTTGTCTTTGGAAAATTTTTGGAAATTTCCCCAGATTTTCCAAAAAATTCCCTAGATTTTCCAAAAAAATTCCCTAGAGTTTTCAGAAATTTCCCCAGATTTTCCAAAAATTTCCCCAGATTTTTCAAAAATTTCCCCAAATTTTTGGAAAATTTTTGGAAATTTTGGGAAAATTTTGGAAAAATTTTCGGAAAATTTGCGAAAATTTTCGGAAAATTTGCGAAAATTTTTGGAAAATTTTGGAAAAATTTCGGAAATTTTGGAAATTTTTGGGAAATTTTCGGATATTTCTGATAATTTTTGAAAATTTTTGGAAATTTTCTGAAAATTTTTGGAAATTTTTGGAAAATTTTCGGAAAATTTTTCATTAGCGAAAATTTTC
>NW_024753065.1:0-16312 GCF_018991925.1 Homarus americanus | reverse complement strand
TTCCTGATCGAGTAAAACAAAGCTCCCTGATCGAGTATAACAAAGTCCCCTGATCGAGTATAAAAAAGTCCCCTGATTGAGTATATCAAAGGCCCCTGATCGAGTTTAACAAAGGCCCATGATCGAGTATAACAAAGTCCCCTGGTCGAGTATAACAAAGGCCCCTCATCAAATATAACAAAGGCGCCTGAGCGAGTATAACAAAGGCCCCTAATCGAGTATAACAAAGTTCTTTGATCGAGTATAATAAAGTCCCCTGATCGAGTATAATAAAGTCCCCCTGATCGAGAATAACAAAGTCCCCTGATCGAGTATAACAAAGACCCCTGGTCGAGTATAACAAAGCCCCCTCATCAAGTATAACAAAGGCCCCTGATAGAGTATAACGAAGCCCCCTCATCAAGTAGAACAAAGGCCCCTGATCGAGTATAACAAAGACCCCTGGTCGAGTATAACAAAGTCCCCTAATCGAGTATAACAAAGGCCCCTGATCGAGTATAACAAAGGCCCCTAATCGAGTAAAACAGAGTCCCCTGATCGAGTATAACAAACTCCCCTGATCGAGTATAACAAAGTCTACTCATCGAGTTTAACAAAGTTCTCAAATCGAGAAAAACAAAGGCTTTTTATCGAGTTTAACAAAGGCCCCTGTTCGAGTATAACAAAGGCCTCTAAAAGAGTATAACAAAGGCCTCTCATCGAATATAACAAAGGTGCCTGAACGAGTATAACAAAGACCCCTGGTCGAGTATAACAAAGTCCCTTCATCGAGTATAACAAAGCCCCTCATAGAGTATAACAAAGTCCCCTGATCGAGTATAACAAAGTCCCCTGATCGGGTATAACAAAGGCCCCTGATCGAGTATAACAGAGGCCCCTGATCGAGTAAAACAAAGTCCCCTAATCGAGTATAACAAAGGCCCCTGATCGTGTATAACAAAGTCCCATGATCGAGTATAACAAAGTCCCCTCATCGAATATTACAAAGTCCCCTCATCGAGTATAAAAAAGTCCCCTGATCGAGTATAAAAAAGTCCCCTGATCGAGTATAACAAAGTCCCCTGATCGAGAATAACAAAGTCCCCTGATCGAGTATAACAAAGCCCCCTGATCAAGTATAACAAAGGCCCCTCATCGAGTATAACAAAGTCCCCTGTTCGAGTATAACAAAGTCCCCTCATCGAGTATAACAAAGCCCCCTCATAGAATATATCAAAGTCCATTGATCGAGTATAACAAAGTCCCATGATCAAGAATAACAAATGCCCCTGATCGAGTATAACAAAGACCCCTGGTCGAGTATAACAAAGTCCCCTCATCAAGTATAACAAAGCCCCCTCATAGAATATAAAAAAGTCCTTTGATCGAGTATAACAAAGTCCCATGATCAAGTATAACAAATGCCCCTGATCGAGTATAACAAAGACCCCTGGTCGAGTATAACAAAGTCCCCTCATCAAGTATAACAAAGCCCCCTCATAGAGTATAACAAAGTCCCCTGATCGAGTATAACAAAGTCCCCTGATCGGGAATAACAAAGGCCCCTGATCGAGTATAACAGAGGCCCCTGATCGAGTATAACAAAGTCCCCTAATCGAGTATAACAAAGGCCCCTGATCGAGTATAACAAAGTCCCCTGAATGATTATAACAAAGGCCCCTCATCGAGTATAACAAAGTCCCCCTGATCGAGAATAACTAAGTCCCCTGATCGAGTATAACAAAGCCCCCTGATCAAGTATAACAAAGGCCTCTGATCGAGTATAACAAAGACCCCTGGTTGAGTATAACAAAGTCCCCTCAACGAGTATAACAAAGCCCCCTCATAGAGTATAACTAAGTCCCCTGATCGAGTATAACAAAGTCCCCTGATCGGGTATAACAAAGGCCCCTGAACGAGTATAACAAAGTCCTCTAATCGAGTACAACAAAGGCCCCTGATCGGTTATAACAAAGTCCCCTCATCGGGTATAACAATGCCCCTTGATCGAGTATAACAAACTCCCCTGATCGAGTATAACAAAGTCTCCTCATCGAGTTTAACAAAGTCCTCAAATCGAGAATAACAAAGGCCTTTGATCGAGCTTAACAAAGGCCCCTGTTCGAGTATAACAAAGGCCTCTAAATGAGTATAACAAAGGCTACTGATCGAGTATAACAAAGTCCCCTAATCGAGTATTACCGAGTCCCCTGATCGAGTATAACAGAGTCCCCTCATCTAGTATAACAAAGGCCCCTCATCGAGTATAACAAAGTCCCATGATCGAGTATAACAAAGTCCCCTCATCGAATATAACAAAGTCCCCTGATCGAGTATAACAAAGTCCCATGATTGAGTATAACAAAGGCCCCCGATCGAGTTTAACAAATGCCTCTGATCGAGTATAACAAAGTCCCCTGGTCGAGTATAACAAAGGCCCCTGATCGAATATAACAAAGGCGCCTGAACGAGTATAACAAAGGCCCCTGATCGAGTATAACAAAGTTCCTGATCGAGTATAACAAAAGCCCTGATCGAGAAACAAAGTCCCCTGATCGAGAATAACAAAGTCCCCTGATCGAGTATAACAAAGCCCCCTGATCAAGTATAACAAAGGCCCCTGATCGAGTATAACAAAGACCCCTGGTCGAGTATAACAAAGTCCCGTCATCGAGTATAGCAAAACCCCCTCATAGAGTATAACAAAGTCCCCTGATCGAGTATAACAAAGTCCCCTGATCGAGTATAACAGAGGCCCCTAATCGAGTATAACAAAGTTCCATGGTCGAGTATAACAAAGTCCCCTTATCGAATATAACAAAGTCCCCTCATCGAGTATAACAAAGTCTCCTGATCGAGGAGAGCAAAGTCCCCTGATCGAGTATAACAAAGTTCCCTTAACGATTATAACAAAGGCCCCTGATCGAGTATAACAAAGTCCCCTGATCGAGTATAAAAAAGTCCCCTGATTGAGTATATCAAAGGCCCCTGATCGAGTTTAACAAAGGCCCATGATCGAGTATAACAAAGTCCCCTGGTCGAGTATAACAAAGGCCCCTCATCAAATATAACAAAGGCGCCTGAGCGAGTATAACAAAGGCCCCTAATCGAGTATAACAAAGTTCTTTGATCGAGTATAATAAAGTCCCCTGATCGAGTATAATAAAGTCCCCCTGATCGAGAATAACAAAGTCCCCTGATCGAGTATAACAAAGACCCCTGGTCGAGTATAACAAAGCCCCCTCATCAAGTATAACAAAGGCCCCTGATAGAGTATACCGAAGCCCCCTCATCAAGTAGAACAAAGGCCCCTGATCGAGTATAACAAAGACCCCTGGTCGAGTATAACAAAGTCCCCTAATCGAGTATAACAAAGGCCCCTGATCGAGTATAACAAAGGCCCCTAATCGAGTAAAACAGAGTCCCCTGATCGAGTATAACAAACTCCCCTGATCGAGTATAACAAAGTCTACTCATCGAGTTTAACAAAGTTCTCAAATCGAGAAAAACAAAGGCTTTTTATCGAGTTTAACAAAGGCCCCTGTTCGAGTATAACAAAGGCCTCTAAAAGAGTATAACAAAGGCCTCTCATCGAATATAACAAAGGTGCCTGAACGAGTATAACAAAGGCCCCTAATCGAGTAAAACAAAGTTCCCTGATCGAGTATAACAAAGTCCCCTGATCGAGTATAACAAAGTCCCCCTGATCGAGAATAACAAAGTCCACTGATCGAGTATAACAAAGCCCTCTCATCATGTATAACAAAGGCCCCTGATCGAGCATAACAAAGCCCCCTCATGAAGTATAACAAAGGACCCTGATCGAGTATAACAAAGACCCCTCATCAAGTATAACAAAGGCCTCTAAAAGAGTATAACAAAGGCAACTGATCGAGTATAACAAAGCCCCCTCATCAAGTATAACAAAAGACTTTGATCAAGTATAACAAAGACCCCTGGTCGAGTATAACAAAGTCCCCTGATCGAGTATTACAGAGTCACCTGGTCGAGTATAACAAAGGCCCCTGATCGAATATAACAAAGGTGCCTGAAAAAGTATAACAAAGGCCCCTGATCGAGTATAACAAAGTTCCCTGATCGAGTATAACAAAATCCTCTGATCGAGTGCAACAAAGCCCCCTGATCAAGTATAACAAAGGCCCCTGATCGAGTATAACAAAGACCCTTGGTCGAGTATAACAAAGTCCCCTCATCGAGTATAACAAAGCCCCCTCATACAGTATAACAAAGTCCCCTGATCGAGTATAACAAAGTCCCCTGATCGGGTATAACAAAGGCCCCTAATCGAGTATAACAGAGGCCCCTGATCGAGTATAACAAAGTCCCATGGTCGGGTATAACAAAGTCCCCTCATTCGAATATAACAAAGTCCCCTTATCGAGTATAACAAAGTCCCCTGATCGAGTATAACAAAGTCCCCTGAACGATTATAACAAAGGCCCCTGATCGAGTATAACAAAGGCCCCTGATCGAGTTAAACAAAGGCCCATGATCGGGTATAACAAAGTCCCCTGGTCGAGTATAACAAAGGCCCCTCATCGAATATAACAAAGGTGCCTCAACGAGTATAACAAAGGCCCCTAATCGAGTATAACAAAGTTCCCTGATCGAGTAAACAAAGCCCCTGATCGAGTATAACAAAGTCCCCTGATCGAGAATAACAATGTCCCTGATCGAGGTATAACAAAGCCCCCTCATCATGTATAACAAAGGCCCCTGATCGAGTATAACAAAGCCCCTCATCAAGTATAACAAAGGCCCCTGGTCGAGTATAACAAAGACCCCTGGTCGAGTATAACAAAGTCCCCTAATCGAGTATAACAAAGGCCCCTGATCGAGTATAACAAAGTCCCATGATCGAGTATAACAAAGTCCCATCATCGAATATAACAAAGTCCCCTGATCGAATATAACAAAGTCTCCTCATCGAGTTTAACAAAGTCCTCTAATCGAGAATAACAAAGGCCTGTGATCGAGTTTAACAAAGGCCCCTGTTCGAGTATAACAAAGGCCTCTAAATGAGTATAACAAAGGCCACTTTTCGAGTACAACAAAGTCCCCTGATCGAGTATAACAAAGGCACCTCATCGAGTATAACAAAGTCCCCTGATCGAGGATAACAGAGTCCCCTCCTCGAGTATAACAGACTGCCCTAATCGAATGTAACAAAGTCCCCTGATCGAGAATAACAAAGTCCCCTGATCGAGTATAACAAAGGCCTCTGATCGAGTTTAACAAAATGCCCCTGATCGAGTATAACAAAGTCCCCTGGTCGAGTATAACAAAGGCCTCTCATCGAATATAACAAAGGTGCCTGAACGAGTATAACAAAGGTCCCAAATCGAGTATAACAAAGTTCCCTGATCGAGTATAACAAAGCCCCCTGATCGAGTATAACAAAGTCCCCCTGATCGAGAATAACAAAGTCCACTGATCGAGTATAACAAAGCCCCCTCATCAAGTATAACAAAGGCCCCTGATCGAGTATAACAAAGCCCCCTCATCAAGTATAACAAAGGCCTCTGATCGAGTATAACAAAGACCCCTGGTCGAGTATAACAAAGTCCCCTATTCGAGTATAACAAAGGCCCCTGATCGAGTATAACAAAGTCCCATGATCGAGTATAACAAAGTCCCATCATCGAATTTAACAAAGTCCCCTGATCGTGTATAAAAAAGTCCCCTGATCGAGTATAAAAAAGTCCCCTGATCGAGTATAACAAAGTCCCTTGAACAATTATAACAAAGGCTCCTCATTGAGTATAACAAAGTCCCCTGATCGAGAATAACAAAGTCCCCTGATCGAGTATAACAAAGCCCCCTGTTCAAGTATAACAAAGGCCCCTGATCGAGTATAACAAAGTCCCCCGGTTGAGTATAACAAAGTCCCCTCATCGAGTATAACAAAGCCCCCTCATAGTGTATAACAAAGTCCCCTGATCGAGTATAACAAAGTCCCCTGATCGGGTATAACAAAGACCCCTGAACGAGTATAACAAAGGCCCCTGATCGAGTATAACAAAGTTCCCTGATCAAGTATAACAAAACCTCCTGATCGAGTATAACAAAGTCCCCCTGATCGAGAATAATAAAGTCCCCTGATCGAATATAACAAAGCCCCCTCATCAAATATAACAAAGGCCCCTGATCGAGTATAACAAAGCTCCCTCATCAAGTATAACAAAGACCCCAGATCGAGTAAAACAAAGACACCTGGTCGAGTATAACAAAGTCCTCTAATCGAGTACAACAAAGGCCCCTGATCGAGTATAACAAAGTCCCCTCATCAAGTATAACAATGTCCCCTGATCGAGTATAACAAACTCCCCTGATCGAGTATAACAAAGTCTCCTCATCGAGTTTAACAAAGTCCTCTAATCGAGAATAACAAAGGCCTGTGATCGAGTTTAACAAAGGCCCCTGTTCGAGTATAACAAAGGCCTCTAAAAGAGTATAACAAAGGCCACTTTTCGAGTACAACAAAGTCCCCTGATCGAGTATAAAAAAGGCCCCTGGTCGAGTATAACAAAGTCCCCTGATCGAGTATAACAGAGTCCCCTTCTCGAGTATAACAGACTGCCCTAATCGAATGTAACAAAGTCCCCTGATCGAGTATAACAAAGTCCCCTGATCGAGTATAACAAAGTCCTCTGATCGAGATTAACAAAGGCCCCTCATCGAGTATAACAAAGTCCCCTGGTTGAGTATAACAAAGGCCCCTGATCGAGTTTAACAAAGGCCCCTGATCGAGTATAAATAAGTCCCCTGGTCGAGTATAACAAAGTCCCCTGATCGAGTATAACAAAGTCCCCTGATTGAGTATAACAAATTCGCATGATCGAGTATAACAGAGCCCCCTCATCGAGTATAACAAAGTCTCCTGATCGAATATAACAAAATCCTTTGAACGAGTATAAGAAAGTCCCCAGATCGAGTATAACAAAGTCCCCTGATCGAGTATAACAAAGTCCCCTGATCGAGTATAACAAAGTTCCCTGATCGAGTATAACAAAGGCCCCTGATCGAGTATAACAAAGCCCCCTGATCGAGTATAACAAAGTCCAATGATCGAGTATAACAAAGTCCCCTCATCGAATATAACAAAGTCCCCTGATCGAGTATAACAAAGTCCCCTGATCGAGTAGAACAAAGTCCTCTCATCGAGTATGACAAAGGACCCTCATCGAGTGTAACAAAGTCCCCTGATCGAGTATAACAAAGGCCCCTGATCGAGTATAACAAAGTTCCATGATCGAGTATAACAAAGTCCCCTCATCGAATATAACAAAGTCACCCTGATCGAGTATAACAAAGTCCCCTGATCGAGTAGAACAAAGGTCCCTGATCGAATATAACAAAGGCGCCTGAACGAGTATAACAAAGGGCCCTGATCGAGTATTTCAAAGTCCCTGATCGAGTATAACAAAGTCCCCTGATCGAGTATAACAAAGGCCTCTGATCGAGGTTAACAAAGTCCCCTGATCGAGTATAACAAAGTCCCCTCACCGAGTATAACAAAGTCCCCTGATCGAGTATAACAAAGTCCCCTGATCGAGTATAACAAACTCCCCTGGTCGAGGAAAACAAAGTCCCCTGATCGAGTATAACAAAGGCCCTGATCGAGTATAAGAAAGTCCCATGATCGAGTATAACAAAGTCCCTCATCGAATATAACAAAGTCCCCTGATCGAGTATAACAAAGTCCCCTGATCGAGTAGAACAAAGTCCCCTCATCGAGTATAACAAAGGCCCCTCATCGAGTATAACAAAGTCCCATGATCAAGTATAACAAAGTCCCCTCATCGAATATAACAAAGTCCCCTGATCGAGTATAACAATGTCCCCTGGTCGAGTACAACAAAGTCCCCTCATCGAGTATAACAAAAGCCCCTCATCGAGTATAGCAAAGTACATTGGTCAAATATAGGAAAGTCCACTGATCGAGTATGACAAAGTCCCCTGATTAATTATAGAAAAGTTCCCTGGTCGAGTATAACAATGTTCCCTGATCGAGTATAACAAAGACCCCTGGTCGAGTATAACAAAGTCCCCTGATCGAGTATTACAGAGTAACCTGGTCGAGTATAACAAAGGCCCCTGATCGAATATAACAAAGGTGCCTGAACGAGTATAACAAAGGCCCCTGATCGAGTATAACAAAGTTCCCTGATCGAGTATAACAAAATCCTCTGATCGAGTACAACAAAGCCCCCTGATCAAGTATAACAAAGGCCCCTGATCGAGTATAACAAAGACCCTTGGTCGAGTATAACAAAGTCCCCTCATCGAGTATAACAAAGCCCCCTCATACAGTATAACAAAGTCCCCTGATCGAGTATAACAAAGTCCCCTGATCGGGTATAACAAAGGCCCCTAATCGAGTATAACAGAGGCCCCTGATCGAGTATAACAAAGTCCCATGGTCGGGTATAACAAAGTCCCCTCATTCGAATATAACAAAGTCCCCTTATCGAGTATAACAAAGTCCCCTGATCGAGGAGAACAAAGTCCCCTGATCGAGTTTAACAAAGTCCCCTGAACGATTATAACAAAGGCCCCTGATCGAGTATAACAAAGGCCCCTGATCGAGTTTAACAAAGGCCCATGATCGGGTATAACAAAGTCCCCTGGTCGAGTATAACAAAGGCCCTCATCGAATATAACAAAGGTGCCTGAACGAGTATAACAAAGGCCCCTAATCGAGTATAACAAAGTTCCCTGATCGAGTATAACAAAGCCCCCTGATCGAGTATAACAAAGTCCCCCTGATCGAGAATAACAATGTCCCCTGATCGAGTATAACAAAGCCCCCTCATCAAGTATAACAAAGGCCCCTGATCGAGTATAACAAAGCCCCCTCATCAAGTATAACAAAGGCCCCTGATCGAGTATAACAAAGACCCCTGGTCGAGTATAACAAAGTCCCCTAATCGAGTATAACAAAGGCCCCTGATCGAGTATAACAAAGTCCCATGATCGAGTATAACAAAGTCCCATCATCGAATAATAATAATAATAATAATAATAATAATAATAATAATTAACGGTTTATTGAAAGAGCTTGGCAGCCAGAAGGCTGAAAATTTACAGTTACATATTTGGGGAATGGGTTACGAATTACAAATAATATACAAGTAACATAAGTGACACAAATAAGACATATAATAACTTAGATGGGGATCAGCTCAAACTACAGTTCATTTCAACATAGTGACAGTGTAAGGAGCAGTGTTTACCGGGAGTGAATACACTGATTTATTACATGTTATTGATAATTTTTACAATGGTTGGGACTGGGCTGTTCTTATAGCGATCAGTTCGTGCACGTATGGGCTGGATGCGGTTGTGGTGTCGAACAGCAATTCTCGGACAGGGGATGTCAGGTGGTAGTAGGAGCCGGTGTCGGGGATGGTGTAGAAGCTTCTTACCAAATTTGTAGATGAGGTCGTGGTGATGGTCAGTGAGAGTCGAAAGGGTCAGTGTGTTGAGCGCTTCTTGATATGTGGAGTAGGAAGGGGAGAGAATAATCTTGCATGCCCTCTTTTGCACTTTTTCTAGGTGTTTACGTTGTGTGGCATTTAGGGAGGAAGACCAGGTGGGGGAGGCATAGGTGAGCTTGGGAAGTATGAATGTTGTGTATACACTGAGGAGCTCGTGTGCAGGAACTCCGAGGGACTTGAGTCGGCGGAGCAGGTGGAGACGGAAACTGGAGGATTTGACAACTTCACTGACGTGTGGTTTCCAATTTAGTTTGTTGTCTATGGTGACGCCGAGGAGCTTCGTGGAATCTACAACCTGGAGTGTGTTCGGACCTAGGGTAATGGAAGGAGGTGGGACAATGTCGGAGGAGAGGTTGATGTGCATAACCATGGTCTTGGTATGGTTGATGGTGACATGGTTGTTGGTGGCCCAGTTTTGGAGACTGTTCAATAAATCCTGGAGGGCGGTATAGTTGGGAGCAGAATTGTTGACGCTGATCCCAATGGTGGAGTCGTCGACATATTTCCAGCGAGCAGGGGTTTCTCTTAGGGCATCATTGATGAGCATAAGGAAGCAGAGTGGTCCCATCTTGGTGCCTTGGGGGACGCCACAGGTGAGTGACTGAAAGGTGGAGACAGCCCCTCGGAAGCGTACAGCTTGGCGTCGGTCACTGAGGAAGTCTGTAAGCCATGGTATGAGACTTCTCCGAAGCCCGAGGTCAATAGCTTTGTTTATGATTATATTGTGGTCGACTAGGTCGAACGCTTTAGTGAAATCAATGAAGGCGACAGCTACAGACGTTTTTCGTTTCTCGAGATGGCGGTATATGTAATCGAGAAAGCTGACAAGACAGTGAGTGGTGGAGGAAGTTTTCATGTTGCCAAATTGCTGAGGGTCTACGACTCTTGCAATATCAGCATAAGCCCAGTCAAACACAAAACTTTCACAGATTAGGCTGGGTATTGGGGTGATTGCAATAGGTCGTAGCTGATTTAAGGATTGTGGGCTGGTTGACTTGGGCACTGGTGATACATAAGAGGTCTTCCAGTCAGCTGGGCATCTGGCTTGACTGAGAGAAGCATTGATGATGGAGCAGAGGGGTTTAGCAAGCTCCGGGGAGAATTCCTTGAAGAGTTTCATTGGTAGGTCAATGGGGGTGGTAGAGCGTTTTAATTTTAGTTTGTCCAGGCGTTTTGCTACGTCAAATTCTTCTACTAAGTCAGTGGGAAGGGGGGCTGGTAGGTAAGCAGGGAGAGTGGTTGTGTCGGGCCGTGGGAGCGTCTGGCATATAGTAGCGAAATGGTTATTTGTTTGCTCAGCTGCGTCAACATTAGTGAGATGGCTAAGGAAAGGGAGGGGGTGTGTCATATTGTTTAGTCCACAGAGTTCTTTAAGCTTACCATACCATTGACTGATGTTGGTCTGCTTCAGGTGTTGTAATTTGGTTGGGTAGTGGGACTTCTTTGCAGTGCGTATTTCGCGGATGACTCTGTTGCGAAGTGACCTGTAGCGGATGTGGTCATTGAGATGAAAGGCTCTGTCTCTCTGTTGCATAAGTCTTTTGATCCGAGGTGTGATCCAGGGCAAGTCAGCTGGGTGAGATCTGACGGACTTCTCGGGGAAGAAGTGGTGGTGAGCTTCCGTGGTGGTGTTGGTATAATTTATCCATTTGGTTTCCACGTCATCCACGCTAAGTACTTCAGTCCAGGGATGGTGAACAATCCACTGCCCAAAGAGGCGCACTGCAGAGTCAGTAATCGGCCTGTAGGTCTTGATGTAGGGTCTCTGTATTTGAGTGGGAGTGGCAGCTGGGGACCAGAGCACTGATAAGTGTGTGCTACACCCGATAGGAGGCATTGGTTGAGGTGGTTGGTACTGGTCCGCTAAGTCAGTTAAGATAAGGTCAAGGGTGTTTTGACCGTGTGTGGGGAAGGTCACAACTTGTGATAGTGATAGCTGGTCCTGGATATCAGTGGTGTCAATTTCATTTAAATCCCCACATAATACTAACTTGGCACATGGGTACCTAACTCTGAGGTGGTCTGAGGTGGTGATGAGATGATTGATAAGAGTGTCTCTGGTGGGTGATCGAGGCGGATGGTATGCCACACAGATTATAATGGAAGCAGTGTTGCGTGGGTGGGCCCGAGCACGACACGTACCCATAATGCTTCCACATCTGCTGGGACTTGAACATCCAGGCGTGACGGGCGTAGGTCATCTTGACAGAAGAGGGCAACGCCCCCTCCGCGTCTTTGTGAACGAAGGTGATGAAAGAGTTGATATCCCTCAATATGACACGTTTCAGGTACAATTTGCCAAGCCTCACATATGGCAACGACGTTCGCGGCGGTTGACCTGACTGTGGTTGCCAGCTCGTCGAACTTGTTAGCTAGGGAAGTGACGTTGGATAGCAGTAAAGACGGGAGATCATACCATATCCGTGGAACTTCAGTGTGGTGGTATGGTCTGTCAGGGGTGGGTTTCTCCGGATTCCTAGTGGAGGTTACGGTTCTAATGGGCTTATGTGCATGACGGCCTTGTCTACGGCTCCGCGCGTGGAATATTTTCAGTGACTTGAGTAGCGCGATAACACTGCCATCAGGATAACCGTTCCCACGCTTTAGATGGTACAGAGTGCGTCGGGAGTAAGTGATTGGTGGCCATCGGTTGAAATTTGTTGTGGGCGGACGGAAGTGTTTGTCACTAGCGGCACTTTGAGGGACACTGACACTGGTAGACATCTGTTAATATTTGTCAGTCGTAAAGACCGTGGTCTTTGTCCCTGGTGCTTGGGGTCGCCGACACAGTTTTCACGATATATGTAAACACCGCGGTGGTCCTTGTCATTGGCACTTTAAAGTTGACCGATAAAGTGCCCACTGTCTGACTTTTCCTTGGGGTGCACTATCGAGCACTGTATGGTAATCACTTACTGCACTGATCGAGTATAACAAAGTCTCCTCATCGAGTTTAACAAAGTCCTCTAATCGAGAATAACAAAGGCCTGTGATCGAGTTTAACAAAGGCCCCTGTTCGAGTATAACAAAGGCCTCTAAAAGAGTATAACAAAGGCCACTTTTCGAGTACAACAAAGTCCCCTGATCGAGTATAACAAAGGCACCTGATCGAGTATAACAAAGTCCCCTGATCGAGTATAACAGAGTCCCCTCCTCGAGTATAACAGACTGCCCTAATCGAATGTAACAAAGTCCCCTGATCGAGAATAACAAAGTCCCCTGATCGAGTATAACAAAGGCCTCTGATCGAGTTTAACAAAGGCCCCTCATCGAGTATAACAAAGATCCCTGGTCGAGTATAACAAACGCCTCTCATCTAATATAACAAAGGTGCCTAAACGAGTATAACAAAGGCCCCTAATCGAGTATAACAAAGTTCCCTGATCGAGTATAACAAAGCCCCCTGATCGAGTATAACAAAGTCCCCCTGATCGAGAATAACAAAGTGTACTGATCGAGTATAACAAAGCCCCCTCATCAAGTATAACAAAGACCCCTGATCGAGTATAACAAAGCCCCCTCATCAAGTATAACAAAGGCCCCTGATCGAGTATAACAAAGACCCCTGGTCGAGTATAACAAAGTCCGATGATCGAGTATAACAAAGGCCCCTGATCGAGTATAACAAAGTCCCATGATCGAGTATAACAAAGTCCCATCATCGAATATAACAAAGTCCCCTGATCGTGTATAAAAAAGTCCCCTGATCGAGTATAAAAAAGTCCCCTGATCGAGTATAACAAAGTCCCTTGAACAATTATAACAAAGGCCCCTCATCGAGTATAACAAAGTCCCCTGATCGAGAATAACAAAGTCCCCTGATCGAGTATAACAAAGCCCCCTGTTCAAGTATAACAAAGGCCCCTGATCGAGTATAACAAAGTCCCCTGGTTGAGTATAACAAAGTCCCCTCATCGAGTATAACAAAGCCCCCTCATAGTGTATAACAAAGTCCCCTGATCGAGGATAACAAAGTCCCCTGATCGGGTATAACAAAGACCCCTGAACGAGTATAACAAAGGCCCCTGATCGAGTATAACAAAGTTCCCTGATCAAGTATAACAAAACCTCCTGATCGAGTATAACAAAGTCCCCCTGATCGAGAATAATAAAGTCCCCTGATCGAATATAACAAAGCCCCCTCATCAAATATAACAAAGGCCCCTTATCGAGTATAACAAAGCTCCCTCATCAAGTATAACAAAGACCCCAGATCGGGTAAAACAAAGACACCTGGTCGAGTATAACAAAGTCCTCTAATCGAGTACAACAAAGGCCCCTGATCGAGTATAACAAAGTCCCCTCATCAAGTATAACAATGTCCCCTGATCGAGTATAACAAACTCCCCTGATCGAGTATAACAAAGTCTCCTCATCGAGTTTAACAAAGTCCTCTAATCGAGAATAACAAAGGCCTGTGATCGAGTTTAACAAAGGCCCCTGTTCGAGTATAACAAAGGCCTCTAAAAGAGTATAACAAAGGCCACTTTTCGAGTATAACAAAGTCCCCTGATCGAGTATAACAAAGTCCCCTGATCGAGTATAACAAAGTCCCCTGATCGAGTATAACAGAGTCCCCTCCTCGAGTATAACGGACTGCCCTAATCGAATGTAACAAAGTCCACTGATCGAGTATAACAAAGTCCCCTGATCGAGTATAACAAAGGCCTCTGATCGAGTTTAACAAAGGCCCCTCATCGAGTATAACAAAGTCCCCTGGTTGAGTATAACAAAGGCCCATGATCGAGTTTTACAAAGGCCCCTGATCGAGTATAAAAAAGTCCCCTGGTCGAGTATAACAAAGTCCCCTGATCGAGTATAACAAAGTCCCCTGATTGAGTATAACAAATTCGCATGATCGAGTATAACAGAGCCCCCTCATCGAGTATAACAAAGTCCCCTGATCGAGTATCACAAAATCCTTTGAACGAGTATAAGAAAGTCCCCAGATCGAGTATAACAAAGTCCCCTGATCGAATTTAACAAAATCCCCTGATCGAGTATAACAAAGTTCCCTGATCGAGTATAACAAAGGCCCCTGATCGAGTATAACAAAGGCCTCTGATCGAGTATAACAAAGTCCAATGATCGAGTATAACAAAGTCCCCTCATCGAATATAACAAAGTCCCCTGATCGAGTATAACAAAGTCCCCTGATCGATTAGAACAAAGTCCCCTCATCGAGTATAAGAAAGGACCCTCATCGAGTGTAACAAAGTCCCCTGATCGAGTATAACAAAGGCCCCTTATCGAGTATAACAAAGTTCCATGATCGAGTATAACAAAGTCCCCTCATCGAATAAAACAAAGTCACCCTGATCGAGTATAACAAAGTCCCCTGATCGAGTAGAACAAAGTCCCCTCATCGAGTATAACAAAGGCCCCTCATCGAGTATAACAAAGTCCCATGATCGAGTATAACAAAGTCCCCTGATCGAGTATAACAAAGGCCTCTGATCGAGGTTAACAAAGTCCCCTGATCAAGTATAACAAAGTCCCCTCACCGAGTATAACAAAGTCCCCTGATCGAGTATAACAAAGTCCTCTGATCGAGTATAACAAACTCCCCTGGTTGAGGAAAACAAAGTCCCCTGATCGACTATAACAAAGGCCCCTGATCGAGGTATAAGAAAGTCCCATGATCGAGTATAACAAAGTCCCCTCATCGAATATAACAAAGTTCCCTGATCGAGTATAACAAAGTCCCCTGATCGAGTAGAACAAAGTCCCCTCATCGCGTTTAACAAAGGCCCCTCATCGAGTATAACAAAGTCCCATGATCGAGTATAACAAAGTCCCATTCATAGAATATAACAAAGTCCCCTGATCGAGTATAACAAAGTCCCCTTATCGAGTATAACAAAGTCCCCTGATTGAGTATAAGAAAGGCCCCTGATCGAGTTTAACAAAAGCCCCTGAGCGAGTATAACAAAGTCCCCTGGTCGAGTATAACAAAGGCCCCTAATCGAATATAACAAAGGCGCCTGAACGAGTATAACAAAGGCCCTTGATCGAGTATAACAAAGTTCCCTGATCGAGTATAACAAAGCCCCCTGATCAAATATGCACAAACTCCCCCCTGATCGAGAATAAATGTCTCTGATCGAAAGTATAACAAAGTCCCTCATCGAATATAACAAAGTCTCTGATCGAAGTATAAATACAAGTCTCTCATCGAGTTTAATCAAAAAGTCCCCACCGATATCAACAAAGGCCCCTGATCGAGTATAACAAGGGCCCCTGATCGAGTATAACAAAGTCTCCTCATCGAGTTTAACAAAGTCCTCTAATCGAGAATAACAAAGGCCTTTGATCGAGTTTAACAAAGGCCCCTGTTCGAGTATAACAAAGGCCTCTAAAAGAGTATAACAAAGGCCTCTAAAAGAGTATAACAAAGGCCACTTTTCGAGTCTAACAAAGTCCCCAGATCGAGGATAACAGAGTCCCCTCATCGAGTATAACAAAGGCCACTCATCGAATATAACAAAGTCCCCTGATCGAGTATAACAGAGTCCCCAGGTCGAGTATAACAGACTGCCCTAATCAAGTGTAACAAAGTCTCCTGATCGAGTATAACAAAGTCCCCTGATCGAGTATAACAAAGGCCTCTGATCGAGTTTAACAAAGGCCCCTCATCGAGTATAACAAAGTCCCCTGATCGAGTATAACAAAGTCCCCTGATCGAGTATAACAAATTCGCCTGATCGAGTATAACAAAGCCCCCTCATCGAATAACAAAGTCCCCTGAACGAGTATAAGAAAGTCCCCTGATCGAGTATAAAAAGTCCCCTGATCGAGTATAACAAAGTTCC
>NW_024753064.1:0-16689 GCF_018991925.1 Homarus americanus | reverse complement strand
AAGTTGCCGCCACCACAACAACCACACCCTGAGTTAACGAGCTGCATGACCCAGTGTTGTGTAGAAGCTGTCACACCACAACAACCACACCCCTGAGTTAACGAGCCAAAGGACCCAGTGTTTAAGGTGCAGAAGCTGCCGCCAACACAACAACCACCCTGAGTTAACGAGCTGCATGACCCAGTGCTTTGTTGTGCTGAAGCTGTCGCCACCACAACAACCACACCCTGAGTGCTAACGAGCCAGGCGACCCAGTGTTTAAGGTGTGTAGAAGCTGTCGCCAACACAACAACCACACCCTGAGTTAACGAGATGTATGACCCAGTGTTTAGGGTGTAGAAGCTGTCGCCAACACAACAACCACACTTCCCGGAGTTAACGAGTTGTATGACCCAGTGTTTAGGTGGTGCTGTCGCCAACACAACAAACATTACCCCTGGAGTTAACGAGCTGTATGACCCAGTGTTTAGTGCAGGTAGCGTCGCCAACACAACAACCACACCCTGGGTTAACGAGCTGTATGACCCAGTGTTTAAGGTGAAGCTGTCGCCAACACAACAACCACACACCCTCTGAGTTAACGAGCTGCATCTGTGCGTTTAAGGTGTTGAAGCTGTCGCCACCACAACAAATCCACACCCTGAGCGAGCTGGTGGCGACCCAGTGTTAAGGCAGGCTGTCGCCAACACAACAACCAATACCCCGGAGTTAACGAGCTGCATGACCCAGTGTTTAAGGTGTAGCGCCGTCGCCACCACAACAACCACACCCGAGTTAACGAGCCAGGCGACCCAGTGTTTAAGGTGAGATGCTGTCGCCACCACAACAACCACACCCTGAGTTAACGAGCTGTATGACCCAGTGTTTAAGGTGTAGAAGCTGTCGCCACCACAACAACCACACCCTGAGTTAACGAGCGCTGCATGACCCAGTGTTTAAGGTATGATGCTGTCGCCACCACAACAACCACACCCTGAGTTAACGAGCTGTATGACCCAGTGTTTAAGGTGCAGAAGCTGTCGCCACCACACAACAACCACACCCTGAGCACGAGCTGCATGACCCAGTGTCAAGAATGGTCCGAGAAGACCGACATACACACACACACACATACATGCACACATATACAGGCACATACGCAGATAGATAGATAGATTGATAGGATAGATAGATAGATAGATAGACAGATAGATAGATAGATAGACAGATAGACATATTGAATCTGAAGTGAATGTTTTTTCAACTATTTGATATTTTAAGCGAGAGAGAGAGAGAGAGAGAGAGAGAGAGAGAGAGAGAGAGAGAGAGAGAGAGAGAGAGAGAGAGAGAGAGAGAGAGAGAGAGGGGACATAGTTTTGTTCACCACACCTGTACAGTTTTACCTGCAGGTCCGCCCCAAATAAAGGTCATAATACCTACCTGTCCACCTGGCTGCTATGCATTCTCCCACCTCCAGTCACCATTTAGCCTCTCACCTTCCTCCATTTGACCTCTCTCTCTCTCTCAATACCATAGGAGGTGGGGTGATGGGGGAGAAGAGGGGAGAGGAGGGGAGAGGAGGGTAGGGAGGAGGGGAGGGAAGGAGGAAAAGGGGGGGAGAAAGAAGGAAAATGGAGGGGTAGGAAGGGAGGATGGGAAGAAAGGAAGGAGGGAAAGGATACAAAAATTGAGATACAAATACAGTTAGATTAAAATTGGAGATAGAAAATACATCATCACCATCACCATCACCATCATCACCACCACCACCACCACCATCACCACCACCACCACCACCATCATCACCACCACCACCACCATCACCATCACCATCACCACCATCATCATCACCACCACCATCACCATCACCACCACCATCACCATCACCACCACCATCATCACCACCACCATCACCACCACCACCACCACCATCATCACCACCACACCATCACCATCATCACCATCACCACCATCATCATCACCACCACCATCACCATCATCACCACCATCACCATCACCACCACCACCATCATCATCACCACCACCACCATCATCACCATCACCACCACCATCATCATCAGAAAGTAATTAAACACACTAGCCACAAATCTGTTGACATGAATTTAAAAGAGTTTAATGTGGTCGACCTGGCGGGTTTATGGTCAACAATGTGTGGTCAAATAGATTGAAGAGCTGCCATCATCTGGTGTTTATATCACTACACACACACAGCAGGAACAGCGCCAGCAGGAGGAGGAGACAGCAGGAGGAGGAGACACAGTAGGAGCAGGTGACACAGCAGGAGCAGGGGAGACAGCAGGAGGAGGAGACACAGCAGGAGCAGGTGACACAGTAGGAGTAGGGAGCAGGAGACAGCAGGAGGAGGGAGACACAGCAGGAGCAGGTGACACAGTAGGAGCAGGAGACACAGCAGGAGGAGGAGACACAGCAGGAGGAGGTGACACAGTAGGAGTAGGGCAGGAGACACAGCAGGAGGAGGAGACACAGCAGGAGCAGGTGACACAGTAGGAGCAGGAGACACAGCAGGAGGAGGAGACACAGCAGTAGCAGACACAGTAGGAGTAGGGACAGGAGACACAGCAGGAGGAGGAGACACAGCAGGAGCAGGACACTGCAGGAACAGCGGTAGTAAGCAGCGCCAGCAGGAGGAGACACAGCAGTAGCAGGTGACACAGTAGGAGCAGGAGCAGGTGACACAGCAGGAGCAGGAGACACAGCAGTAGCAGGTGACACAGTAGGGCAGGTAACACAGCAGCAGGAGCAGGAGCAGGTGACACAGTAGGAGCAGGTGACACAGCAGGAGCAGGACACAGCAGGAGCAGGTGACACAGTAGGAGCAGTTGACACAGCAGGAGGAGGAGACACAGCAGTAGCAGGTAACACAGCAGCAGGAGCAGGGCAGGTGACACAGCAGGAGAGACACAGCAGCAGCAGCAGTTGCAGGTGACATACGGCCCTGAGTGTCTGCCTTACTGTTTATTACATCACCTGGTACCTCCACCACACACCTGACTCCTACCTCACCTGGCTTAGGCGTGTGTGTGTGTACTGTAGGTGTGTGTGTGTGTGTGTGTGTGTGTGCTGTGTGTGTGTGTGTACTGTGTGTGTGTGTGTGTGTGTGTGTGTGTGTGTGTGTGTGTGTGTGTGTGTGTGTGTGTGTGTGTGTGTGCATAGGTGTGTCTGTGTATGAGTGTACGTTTGTGTGTTTGTACATTTAATTAGGTGTGTACATGCATGTAAACACTCTCTCTCTCTCTCACACACTCACAAACACACACCTGTCTGCATCATTATATAAAAATTAACCTTACATTGCATATAGGGTGTGGCTGTTCTCATTCCCCACAATTATTACACTTCACCACGACAAACAACAACAACAACAACAACAACAACAACAACAACAACAACAACAACAACAACAACAACAACAACAACAACAATAATTCCTTATATAACTAATTACTAAAATTTTTCTCTAACTAAAATTAATGAGATTATTATTATTCAGGAAAAAGTTTAATTAGTTTTGTAGTGAATATCATACTGTAGTTTGTGGGATAAAAGTATAATTAAGTAGACTTTAATGTATATTTTTGAGCGGAATGATAAACTTTGATGCATGAGTGAAATACTTTTAAGAAACTTTTAAATATATTTTGTTTTGATGTTATGTAATAGCTGAAATCGTGGCTAGATACGTCTAATAATGTCTAGGCAAGTCTAATTATGTCTAGGTATGTCTAATAATGTCTGGTGATGTCTTATAATGCCTGTTACTGTCAAATAGTGTACAGTATTTTCTAATAAATCTTCATGCTGTCTAAAAACGTCTAATATTGCTAATCATTGTCTAATAATGTCTAACAATATATAACGATGTCTAAATATGTCCATTGATGTCTGACAATGTATGGCAAGGCTTGGTTATGGAGTTAGACATTTAAGTTTGTCTAATTCTGTGTACAAATGTCTAAAATATTTAATTATGTATGATAGGAATCTTAGTAACGTGTGAAGAATATTGCCCAATGTCTAACTATGTCTGATAATGTGACGTCATATGTAAATTAATGCGAGTAATCCTCATTTAATCCACACGCGAGTAGAAACGCAAACACATACTTTTAGGAAATTAAAAACTACTCGTCCTAATTCCTTTCCCATCTTCTAATTCCTTTCCCATCTTCTAATTCCTTTTATCATCGTCTCTCTCCACGTTTTAAAATCAAATTACTAGATTGTAATCAAAGAAATGTAATATATTTCCAATTAAAACTCCATTCTTTCGATAAAAGTTTAACGTAATTAATTTCTTTGAGGAGATTAAAAGAGTCTCGGTGTCGTTCTTGTAGCGTTCGTCGACTCCTGGGGATGGTAAACAAAGATGGATGTCGCCTGAGTTTCCCGCCAATACTTAATAAATCACCCTCCTAAGCCAGATTACAGCAAAATATGTGATTATCATCATTTCTGAAAATTACAAAATATATTAGTATTATTTTTATGTTTATTCTTTGATAAAATACAGGTTAGGTTATGGGGTTAGGTCACGTTAGTGTTAATGAGGTCAGGATAGGGTCAGATTACGTTAGGATAAGTTAGGTTAGCAGTTAAGTTAGGTTAGCGTGGTTAATCTTAAAGTTACATCAAATTACTTTTACAGAAAGTAACAAGCAGAGATACAGTACGGTATGATAAACACTATCACCTCATACCAGGCCAATACACGTGTGGTATACCTTCCTCTTCCCCTAACACCACCACCACACCAGCACCATTACACGTGTGGTATAGCTTCCTCTTCTCCCTAACACCACCACCTCACACCAGCACCATTACATGTGGTATAGCTTCTCTTCCCCTAACACCACCACCACACCAGCACCATTACATGTGGTATAGCTTCTTCCCTAACACCACCACCTCACACCAGCACCATTACACGTGTGGTATAGCCTTCCCCAACACCACCACCTCACACCAGCACCATTACACGTGTGGTATAGCTTCCTTCCTAACACCACATTCACACCAGCACCATTACATGGTATAGCCTCTTCAACACCACCACCTCACACCAGCACCATTACACGTGGTATAGCCTCTTCCCACTAACACCACCACCTCACACCAGCACCATTACATGTGTGGTAGCCTTCCCCAACACCACCACCACACCAGCACCATTACACGTGGTAGCCTTCCCCCTAGCACCACCACCTCACACCAGCACCATTACACGTGTGGTATAGCCTTCCCCTAACACCAACACCTCACACCAGCACCATTACACGTGTGGTATAGCCTCTTCCCCTAACACCAACACCTCACACCAGCACCATTACACGTGTGGTATAGCTTCCTCTTCCCCCTATTGTTGGCGCCCGTCATGAATATTACATTAGGAACCAAAATGAATTAACACAACGTAAAATTAACGTAACTGGTCAACTCCCCGACGCATTTTATTTCCGTCACATTGTTCGAACCTATTTTTTGCATTTCGGTTTACATTTTTTTTATCAGATTTACAAATAATTCTTATAAAAATATTTCTAACACTTGGGCTGAGGCGTGACGTCAACAGAGGCGTGACGTCATCAGAGGAATAAGGCGATTGGTTAAATAACTTCAAATTACTGATTAATGACGATTTTATACGAGAAAGAAATAATATATAAAAATTGTTGGCATCATTACAACAAGTGCTGCCCTCCTATGATACTCTATAACATTTAAATGCCATTTCTGCCTTGGGGTCTCGTGTGACGTCATCAGCCTGTCGGGTAAGTCAACCACCTTTAATTAAATACTGAAATAAAGTGTTTGTTTATTTGTCTGGTGTGAAGATATGTCATTATCCTGAGAAAGTGAAGCTGTGTGATGCTGTACAAAGCTCTATGGCATTACGATCAGAAGCATCCTAACTTTACAAATAATAAAAAAAGAACAAAAATACCGACAAATAAAACAAGAATTAAATGAAAAAGAAAAAAGAAAGAATGAAGAAGAAGAATTACGAGACATCTGGCGGGAAAAAAGTAAAACACGTAAAAAAGAAAACGAGGGTCATATTGCAGGGCAGACTATAACATTCACTTACACTCGTATTCTATGTCGCTCTGTGGTGCTTGTTGGCCGTCCACTTGAAACAAGAAACACTAGGTGGATGAAGAAACATATTAGGTGGATGAAACGACATATTAGGTGGATGAAGCAGCACACTATGTGGATGAAGGAGCACACTGTTTGGATGAAGCAACACACTGGGTGGATGACGCAACACTAGAGATGAACTGACTGTGAAGGCTTTAGAAGATTTTAACTTAGGGTCAAGTGGCGGATTTATGGTCAACAATTTTTCTGCCTCGCCGCAAGTTATTGGCGTACAGTGTTACCAGATGTTATTATGGCGTACAGTGTTACCAGGTGTTATTATGGTGCACAGTGTTACCAGATGTTATTATGGTGTACAGTGTTACCAGGTGTTATTATGGCGTACAGTGTTACCAGGTGTTATTATGGTGCACAGTGTTACCAGATGTTATTATGGCGTACAGTGTTACCAGATGTTATTATGGCGTACAGTGTTACCAGATGTTATTATGGTGCACAGTGTTACCAGGTGTTATTATGGTGCACAGTGTTACCAGGTGTTATTATGGTGTACAGTGTTACCAGGTGTTATTATGGTGTACAGTGTTACCAGATGTTATTATGGTGTACAGTGTTACCAGATGTTATTATGGTGTACAGTGTTACCAGATGTTATTATGGTGTACAGTGTTACCAGGTGTTATTATGGCGTACAGTGTTACCAGATGTTATTATGGTGTACAGTGTTACCCAGATGTTATTATGGTGTACAGTGTTACCAGGTGTTATTATGGTGTACAGTGTTACCAGATGTTATTATGGTGTACAGTGTTACCAGGTGTTATTATGGTGTACAGTGTTACCAGGTGTTATTATGGTGTACAGTGTTACCAGATGTTATTATGGCGTACAGTGTTACCAGGTGTTATTATGGTGTACAGTGTTACCAGGTGTTATTATGGCGTACAGTGTTACCAGATGTTATTATGGTGTACAGTGTTTCAGGTGTTATTATGGTGCACAGTGTTACCAGATGTTATTATGGCGTACAGTGTTACCAGATGTTATTATGGCGTACAGTGTTACCAGGTGTTATTATGGCGTACAGTGTTACCAGATGTTATTATGGCGTACAGTGTTACCAGGTGTTATTATGGCGTACAGTGTTACCAGGTGTTATTATGGCGTACAGTGTTACCAGGTGTTATTATGGTGTACAGTGTTACCAGATGTTATTATGGTGTACAGTGTTACCAGGTGTTATTATGGTGTACAGTGTTACCAGGTGTTATTATGGTGTACAGTGTTACCAGGTGTTGATATGGTGTACAGTGTTACAGGTGTTATTATGGTGTACAGTGTTACAGATATTTATTATAATTGTACAGTGTTACCCGGAAATATTACGTATGGTGTACAGTGTTGCCAGGTGTTATTATAGTTGCACAGTGTTGCCAGATATTTATTATGGTGTACAGTGTTTACCAGGTGTTATGATTATGCAGTGTTGCAGGTGTTATGGTGTACGAGTGTTTACCAGGTGTTATTATGGTGTACAGTGTTACCAGATGTTATTATGGTGTACAGTGTTACCAGATGTTATTATGGTGTACAGTGTTACCAGATGTTATTATGGTGCACAGTGTTACCAGATGTTATTATGGTGCACAGTGTTACCAGATGTTATTATGGTGCACAGTGTTACCAGATGTTATTATGGTGTACAGTGTTACCAGGTGTTATTATGGTGTACAGTGTTACCAGATGTTATTATGGTGCACAGTGTTACCAGATGTTATTATGGTGTACAGTGTTACCAGATGTTATTATGGTGCACAGTGTTACCAGATGTTATTATGGTGCACAGTGTTACCAGATGTTATTATGGTGCACAGTGTTACCAGATGTTATTATGGTGCACAGTGTTACCAGGTGTTATTATGGTGCACAGTGTTACCAGATGTTATTATGGCGTACAGTGTTACCAGATGTTATTATGGCGTACAGTGTTACCAGATGTTATTATGGTGTACAGTGTTACCAGATGTTATTATGGTGTACAGTGTTACCAGATGTTATTATGGCGTACAGTGTTACCAGATGTTACTGTGGTGTACGTTTTTTTGTTTTTTTGTTTTTTTTTGTGTTTTGTTTTGTTGGTTTTTTTTTTTTTGTGTTGTGTTTTTTTGTGTTTTTGTTTTTTTTGGTGTGTTTTTGGTTTTTTTTTTTGTTTTTGGTGTTTTTTTTGGTGTTGTGTTGTTGTTTTTTGTTTTTTGGTGTGCAGTATTTTGAATATTACATTATGTTCTTTCAGTATTTGGATCTATCACTCAGTGTACAATTATTTACTGGTATTATATGGTGTACCAAATATTTTAAATTATTTATTATAAATCCCAGGTGTTATTATGGCATGCAAGTACAAGTATTGTGTATAAAAGACACAGTGTTATGATTGTTATAATTTTACAAGTGTTTTGATATTTATTATAGGTATACAAGTCTTTTTAAATTGTTATTAGATTGTACAGTGTTGCAAATTATTCATTATTATAATTGTACAGTGTTGCAGGTATTATTATAATTGTACAGTATTTACCTTTGAATATTTATTATAATTGTACAGTGTTTTACCAGATATTTATTATGTTTTTAGTATATTATTATAATTGTACAGTATTTAAATATTATGTACGATATTTTATAGATATTCATTATTATTTTGAAGTATTTGCGAATGTTATATGTGAATATGTTACCAGGCATCATATATTAACTGAATGTTTATTATAGTATTTGCCTATTCATAATTTGCAGGTATTGTGAAACATTATTTTAAAATTATTATATAATTGTCTTCCAAATATTTAAATTGTATATATTTTGATATTAGTATTATTATATTTTTGATATTTCAGATATTATGTTTTGAGTGTTCTGAATGTATTATATTTGATGTACCAGGAAATGTTGTTACTAACTTTTATGAAATATTCTTCTATAATTTTGGTATTTTAAATATTATTCTTGGTGCTGATATTTGAGATATTGTTTTCAGTATTTAGATGTTATATTTTTGATATTTAGATTAATTATATTTTTATATTTGATATTACCAGAATATTATTATGATATTATTATATTAATGTTATTATTACTGAATATTACTGGTGTTTCCTCTCTCTCTCTCTCTTTTTGGGAGACATCTGAACACCATTTTATTTCTTCTAACCCACACAACACATTATGGGTCGTTCAACTCTCTTTTTGATATCAGCAAACAGCAAAATTAAATCAACAAAGGTATCGTTATAATCGATCACATTATCAATAAACTAAACAACAAGGTATCAATCATTATCATCATAAAAAACAAAGTGTCGTTACCAATCTCGTCATTATCGTCATCAAACGAATATCAAATCATTACGTGGCAAAACAAAGGTATATCATTATCGGTAACCGACATGTGCCCATCGTCATTATCAACCTGACGGCAAAAGCAACACTGGTGTCATCGATAAACAAACAACAGGTATAATGCGTGTTATCTGATCAATAATAGCAAAAGTGTCAATCATTCCATCGTCAACAAACATGGTATCATTATTTCATCTCACAGTCGGCTTAAAACAACCGAAACATCGTCATTATCGTCATCGGCAACATGGTGTCGATAATTATACAAAATTAATGCGAGCAACAAAATTGTCAATCATTATCGTCTACGTCAAACCGCATCATCCATTATCGTCGTCAAGCAACAAAAGGGTGTCAGTATTCATCATTCAAAAAGGTGCCGGTAGAATCCTACCTTAAATTGAAAGTTCTTTAAAAGAGGTCAGGATGCTGACCACAAGAGTTAAGTTAAAGCGTACCTTATTTTTTGTGTTTGTTTGATGTTTGCCACAGGCATTTGTTGTTTTGTTTTCTGTGTTTATTGTTTATGCTTTTGTGTTTTATATTTTGGTTTTTGGTGTTTATTCTGCAAAGTGTACAAGCGCAAACTATTAAAAACTATCATTGAGCAAAATATATCGCCTGAAAATATCATTACGGTAAAAACTATCCAAGGTTTTATTTTGAAAAACTATCAAATCTGAAAACTGTCTATTTTCGAAAGTATCATTATATGATATAAATACTGAAAAAAATATCATGCGACTGAAAAAATGCAGAATATCACCGCTGAAAAGTATCGTGCAGGGCTGAAAACTATCGTCGCCTGAAAAAATATATATCTGAAGAAAAACTATATCCTTCTGAAAAGTGTATTACGAGGGCTGAAAAGTATCATGGTTTGTGAGGCTGAAAAAGTATGGTACGAGGGCTGAAAAATAGTGGTTGTTTTGGTGTTCAATGGGCTGAGAAAAAAGTATGGTAGGCTGAAAAGTATAATTAAAAAAGTATGTTGCAGGGCTGAAAAAGTCATCTGAGCCAGTGAGGTCGGGCCTCAATTGAATGTGAAGAATACTCTGATCAGAGGGTCAGGAAACGTGCTCTGATTTTTTGTCTCTTACAGATACACACTCTGAGTTGGTGTGGTGTGGCTTTCAATGTGTGGTGATGGTGAGTCAGGTGGTGGTATGGTGGTGGTGGTGGTGGTGGTGGTGGTAGTGGTGGTGGTTGTAACTCCCCCCTCTCTACCTCCATCTGATCTAAGTTAGTTAATTTGTGGTAGTTGTGGTGTAGTTTCATGCTTACCGCAATGTGAAATAACCTCCCAACCATTACGGCGGCTACAACCATCGTTATCCCACTACAACGCCTACAACAACCATCAAACATATACTCCAACGACTTTAACTATTACTACCATCACCACTACAACAACAACTATTAGACTCATTACGTTTGCAACCACTGCAACAGCACAATAACTACCACAACAACCACTATAGCTGCCAACACCACAATTTTACCACCATCAGAGCTTGGAATATCCTGTGGTAGCTGTGGTGGTCTGAAGCCATTCCCTCTACCAATGTTATCAAAAATATACACCACATTTCCTTACATACCATGATATAGCCAAGCATTCTCACATAAATCCAAACACACACACACACTCTCTTGTTTTATTTTTTGCCATTTACAACTTCACTTTGGCTATATACAAATATTCGGGTCATTTTTTATATCAATTCAGTGATATATCTAACCGTATTTTAATGTGTTGAGACAATTCTACACCTACCTTTTCTAAAGCTTGCTTTAGAAACTGTGAGAAAATCTGCGAAAATATTACTAAGTCTGTGTCGGTATGGAGTTATATTTCTATATTTTTATGCGTTTATATAGATGTTTCCTGCGTTTTATTGTGTGTCTGTTTTTTCGGTTTGTTTATTTATCTGATGTTTTCTCTCTCTGTGTCTCCTTGTTTTATCTCTTTCTGTTTGTCTGTCTTTTTGTATTTGATATAATTTTCTTCTCATCTTCCAAACTTGTATGGCAAAGTTCCGTTTTTTTTGGTGTTCTAGCTTTCTTCCATGGACTTTTTATTTCTTCCTCCCCTCCCTCCCCTCTTCTCTTTTTCCTCCTTCCTCTCCCCCTCCTCTTCTCTCTGTCTGTTTGTATGTCTATATGTCCTGCGTCTGTCTGTCTATCTTTGTATCTCTGTCTTTTCACGTGATTTTTGATCTTCGTCATCTTCCTTCATGGTATGAAAAAAGTGCAGAAGCATTGGAACTGTGTTGGTAGGAGGGTCGTTTTTTTTTAATAGGTACGTGATTATTTTTCTTTCCTGCATTCTCTCTCCCTCCTTCCTTCATTCTCTCTCCGTCCTTCCTTCTCCCTCACTTTCCTCCCTTCCTGCCCCCCTTTCTCTCTCTTTTTTGATTATTTACAAGATTTCCCTTTCTCCTCTCTCTCTCTCTCTCTCTCTCTCCTCTCTCTCTCTCTCTCTCTCTCTCTCTCTCTCTTCTCTCTCTGTCTCCCGTCTCTCTCTGATTCACTTTCTTCCCACTTTCTCTCCAGCTTCAATTCATTTTATTTCTTTCTTTCTATCTTTCTCTCTCTTTCTCTCTCTCAATCCTTTGTTCTCTTCTCTTCTTATCTATTTATCAGTTAATTGTTTTTATTTTCTTTTTTTATCTCTCTATCTCCCTCTTTTCATTCTTATACTTTTATTCCCTTTCTGTCTACCTTTCCGTATCTCTCTCTCTCTATCTCTACCTCTCCCTCCATTATCTCTCTCTCTACTCTACCTCTCATTCTCTCTCTCTATCTCTACCTCTCTCCATTATCTCTCTCTCTATCTACCTCTCTCACATTGTCTCTCTCTCTGTCTGCCTCTCCATTATCTCTCTCTCTGTCTCTACCTCTCTCATTATCTCTCTCTCTATCTACCTCTCTCCATTATCTCTCTCTCTCTCTCTCTCATTGTCTCTCTCCTGTCCCTACCTCATTATCTCTCTATCTCTACCTCTCTCCATTATCTCTCTCTCTTTTTTTTTTTTTTTTTTCTCTCCTCTCTTTCTTCTCTCTCCTTGCTTTATCCTACCTCTCTATTATCTCTCTCTCTGTCCTGCCTCTCTCATTATCTCTCTCTCTGTCCCTCTCTCCTTATTCTCTCTCTATCCTTACCTCTCTCCATTTATCTCTCTCTATCTCTCCTCTCTCTCTCTCTCCTCTCATAATGTTGAAGTGTTTACATGACACAGTCACAAACTATACCGTGTTCAGCCATTGTGTGTTGCCTGGTGCTTGTTGAGTCGACTTCACATTATTTTTAATTCATGACCATTTATGTCTCCGTGTCTGGTGTTTGGTTTTGTGGTTGGAATTGTGGTTGTATAAGTTTGTGGGTTGTTGGTTGTGTTGTGTTAAGTGTTGTAAATAATTGTGGTTTTGAAAATTTTGGTTGGTGTGTTATAGTGGTTGTGGTGGTGACTGTAGTTGTGGTTGTGGTGAAATAGTTGGATAGACTGATAGACTGATAGCTAAACAACAACCTGAACAACAACAGCAACATGACAACAATAATATTAACAATAACAGTTAACATGAATTACTAAATGTATAAACGTCATATAATGAAAGTAAAACTGAGATGCTGCATTTCCCCCACCACTCCTCCTCTTCCTCTACACCTCCTCTCTTCTCTGCCTCCTCCTCTTCCTCCACCTCTCTCTTCCTCTACACCTCCTCCTCTTCCTCTACACCCCTCTCCTCTTCTCTACACCCCTCCTCCTCTTCATCACCCTCCTCCCTCTCCTCCACCCCTCCTCCTCTTCCTCTACCCCTCCTCCTCTTCCTCTACACCCCTCTCTCTCCTCCTCCACCCCTCCTCCTCTTCCTCACCACCCTCCCTCCCTTGTCTTGAAATCGGACACACATGTGTAAATATCTGACAAGTACACACGTGCACACATGGACACTTTTTGTGCTGTGTACAGGAGAGAATAAACAGGTTTGAATCCAGGTTGCATACACACACATACCCACGTCACATCATCACACACGCTAGCCTACACACACGCATACACACAGCCGCCTAAATAAAATAAAACATAAATAATATAGATACTAAAATCTTTGACATTGTAGTCGTTCATGAAGAAATATCAAAGATGAAGTTCCCAATAATATTTCCTTGACGGTTTGAAGACTTTACACCTCAGAATACACACAATAAGCGTTGCATGTATTTAAAATATTACCCAAATGTTTAGAGACTTTATCTTACTACCGTCCAGATTATAGTACAAATGTCACTCGTGTTCCAATAATATTTCACAGATATTTAAAAGACTTAACTGCTTTACTCACAATTCACAACACAGATGCTATAAGCGTTTCCAACAATAGATTCCTCCACAATGAAGTCACAGATACCCTGCCACCTTAATTATTTAAAAGCTGCATCAGGGCCGCCCGAAGTAAACAGGCAACAACAGTATTGTTAACAGAAATATGGGGACAACGGGAAAAATGTTAATCGGCTCTGCCAGCACGGGAGGTGTTGACTTCGTGGGGCGAGGTTTGAGTCTTCACTTGTTGGCTGAGTTACAGCCAGAGGAGAAGCCCTGTTTGTAGAATGTTGGAGTATAACCGTGTTTCATAGCTGTAGACTTCTAGAGACTCTGTAAACATGAGACTCTATAAACATGAAGGGACTCTGTAAACATGAAGGGACTCTGTAAGCATAGAGGGACTCTGTAAACATCAGAGGATTCTGTAAACATGAAGGGACTCTGCAAGCATGAAGGACTCTATAGGCTTATGAAGGACTCTGTAAACATAGAGAGGGACTCAAATATAAACACCAAAGAGACTCTCTGTAAGCAGAAGGACTCTGTAAACATAAACTGACTCTACCAACACAGGAACTCCACATAAACACAAACATCAAGGGACTCTATAAGCACAAACATCAAGAGACTCTGTAAACACAAACTATCAAGGGACTCTATAAACACAAACATCAAGGGACTCTATAAACACCAGAGACTCTATATAAACACCATCTTGATTACTAAACAGAGTAAACATGTTCCAACAATATTTCGTCGTTTTTTATAGACTTTTGTACTCATCGACAAATTACAGCAGAGGGTTATAAATATTATCGTTGGATTGAACCTGACCAAAGTTTTGGCTGAAAAAACATTACTTTGGGCTCTGGAATATAGTTTACAGAGGTATTGATTTATAGGACACTAGTTTTTGCAGGGAATTTTTCTCTACAGAATAATTAGATTTATCAGTACTTATTTCACGGGGCATATATTTCATAGGTTATATTTTTCAAAGGGATAAATATTTCGCGGGGGTGCACATTTCACGGCATACTCCATACCCCCCCTCCTCAGAATGAGATCCGATCATAGCGCAGTGTTGGAGGGTCAGTCAAGTGGGGAGTGGTTTGGCCAGAGGCTAGTACTGGTAATTAGGGGGGTTAATCGTGGTAGTGGGGCTAGTACTGGCGATGGGGGTAGTGGTCACTGTCTCTTTATCTGACAGAGTGAACAAAAAAAATAATTCAAACTCAGATGTTTCCACGCTATGTTGGGGAGTGAATTACCAGGCCGGAAGATCTCGCCTCCAATATTCCCTCTTATGAGATGTCAGCAGGAGATACAGGGAGAGGAGGGGGTGGGAGGGTAATGGGAGGAAGGGGATGGAGAGTGAGAAGGTCAGTGTGTGTGTGTGTGTGTGTGTGTGTGTGTGTGTGTGTGTGTGTGTGTGTGTGTGTGTGTGTGTGGATCCATCCAACCATTATTCAATAAGGGCTACACACACACACGGCCTCAAAGTCGGCATCAGTCAGTGGTACTCCAGGTAAAAGATCTCTGTGGTTAGTCTCACACTTCCTTTCATCTCCACATTACCTAGTGAGGCAGCTGAATAATCAATAACCAGTTGCTACTATAACCTTCATACCTTACCCAGTCTTGACCTCACTCTCCTCGGCCTACTTACCTCCCCCTCCCCCCTCTCAGTGTCCAACCATTGAAATCGCCAACAAACTCCCCACCAAATTAAAATCCAAACGCTCACGACCCCAATTGACCTCCCAATCAAAATATACAAGGGTTTGCAGTCAGACTTACCCCTCTGTCCATTGATAATGCATCCCTCAGAATGAAAGCAAATGCCCTAATGAATGGAAAACGCATTGTCACCCTCATCCCCAAGGTCTCCACCCCACAGTCCCTAACGACCTCGGGCCAGTTGCCATTACCCCCATGCCAGTCTACTTTAGCCAAAGACTTTGTTTTTGGTAGGCATTGCAGAATCTATCTGTCAATTGATCACACAGCAATTTAACAATGTGAGGACCTCCTCTGCTTGAGCTTTCTGGATTTTCTGCACAAAACTTGCAGAAACCTGAACATCACTGGCCCGTTGCCCTTATTGACTTCAGGGAGGCCTTTGACCTTGTTGATCACTGCACTGTTATCAACAAAGGCTGTGCCTCTAGGGCTGCCCACCAACCTGGTCTCATAACCACTGATTTCTTGAGTGGACGTCGCCGAACGGCCCAATCAGGTATCAGGGCTCGGTCTCCACATTCCAACACCTCACCTGCAGTGTTCCCCGGGGCCAAAATGGGACCACTGTGCTTCCTCATCCTGATCAACGATGCTCCTATCAGACCTCCTGACAGGTGGAAGTACGTAGATGACTGCACTATGGGGAGATGCTCGGTGGTAACACCGCATCCAGACTACTCATCGCTACAAGGCACCTGGACAGGCTGAGCATGGACTGGAAACAAGGTCACCATCAGCCACACCAAAACCGTAGTCATGCCCATCAATACCGCCACCACTCCAGTGCAAGCCCAGCAGTCACAGTGGTGCCCATCCTCTCCAGCGTTGCAGTCTGCCAAACTCTGGGTGTAGCTATGAACAAACTTGACTGGAAGGCCCATATAAATAACACGAATTAAAGCGGCCTCGTACCGTCTTTCTACATGCTACGACGACTTAGGTCATGGGACACCCACGCCAGAGCTGAGGACCATCTACAACGCCTTTATTCTCCCCAAACTAATGCATGCCGTCACCAGCCTGGTCGTCTTCTCCTCAACTCCACCCAACAACATCCCAGCTGAACAAAGGTACAGAAAAGGGCCTGCAGAGT
>NW_024753063.1:0-17602 GCF_018991925.1 Homarus americanus | reverse complement strand
GTTACGCATTGCTAACACATCCCTCCATTCATACCTCTACCTCACTATCCTCTCCCATCTCTTTCCTCGCCCCCTCTGGCGATACACACCTTCAGTTCTTCTTTCTCCCTTCTATCTTCCTCCATGTTCCTGTTATCTTTTTATCTCTTCCTTTCCATGTACAGTCACAGGAATAAGTATACACTGTTGCTCGTAAGGTCCGAAAAATGCCTTCCAGTAACGTTGTACAGAAACTGTGCATCCAAATGCATGATGAAACTCAGCCCCCCACCTGTTATCTCTAACTATTTTCTATGTTTCCTCTCCTTATTCTTCTATTTACTCATCTTCCTTTACTAATCCAAAGAACATGAAAGAAAAAGTAGGCTAAGAGAAAGAGGGCGGAGGAGGAGGGAGCCGTACGATATCCGCAATTGTCCAGCTGGATGTGGGTACAGTAAACATCTTTTGCCAGTTTTAATTAAAATGTTAATTAATGGCTTCGTAAAGAAACCATCGACATGTAGACTGTGCTTGTTCCACTCTCCGAGTGGCGACGCCCACCAAGTTTGATGAAAACGATTGTGCTATTTCTGGCTGCCCAGAGCAGGAGCACATTAATATTGGCAGACACAGACAGACAGACACACGCGTCTAGTCCTAGAAAGAGAGTTAGATACGAGTCATGAGATGACTCGTGATTGGTGGGAAACCATCGCTGCTTTGTTGTGCTCATCAACATAGGTGATGCTCCACGGACAGTGGAGTCTCACGAAAGTTCCACTCTCACCATTATCGCCTCTGTTCTCCTGTGTTTGTCTTATTGTGACCCAATTGGGTGTTACCTGCACTATATGTACACCGAGGAATCTTGTCACATCTATTTGTAACTTGTATAGTACAGCTGAGTGAGTTATTTTTTACCCTTGTATATGTGCTATGTGCTGTCTTTGGGTATGAGAGCTTCTGTTGACCAAACTGGAGTGGTCCATGGAAACAAGACCAATGAAGAAATTGGAGAGGGCCACGCTGGAAAACCTGAAATTAAAAGAAGAGAGCTGGCGGGTTAAAAGGGAGTATGGGACGCAGAGCCAGTGTCTGACGAGAAACTCAAGCGAGTGGAAAGTTGTGAGTAGGGAAGATTTGCTGGTGGTGAAGAAGTACACCAAGGATACGGTATACAACAACGTGACAACAACAGCTAAGTGGCTCCACCACCAGTCCCTTGATAGACGAATTGGACGTTAATACAGCTGTACAGGGGGATGACAAGGAAGGTAGTATAAAAAACTTTAATTGTTGGTGACTCACAAGCAAAGGTACATGGACAGGGCCTTAGGTAAAAAACAAAATAGGATGAGGGTGTTTGCCAGAGCTGGGGTGGGGGATATAATTGACAGGATGGACAATATCTGAATCATAGGTAATGGGAAGAAACCCACATTCTCAGTGCAGGAGGCAATGATATTGGCCGGTAGGGAGCGAGAGTTTTACAAAGTTCAAGGCAGCTATAGATCATATTAGGATTCAGGAGGATCCCCATCGCAGGGGGCGGCTCCCTGCCTAGAAGGAGAGTTGGTGAATGGTTGTCAGCAAGGTTGGTGTCAACGACCATCTTTGACAGATATTGCAAGTCAATATCAGTCCCATTCACATTGGACAACTGGGACAACTTCCAGCAGAAGGACCTTATGCTAGGATGGGGTGCACCTGTTAAGGGATGGAGAAAAACCTGGCTGGGGTTTCCAGAGGCAGCGTCTAAAAAGATATCAAGTCTTAAACTGCTAGGAGAAATATATATAACGGGGTGAGGAGACTGCAGGACGCGGTAAACAAAGAGAAATATCACAGGGAAATAGTTAGAATGATGACAAAACTAAATTAGACAGGAGTTTAAAATAAAACGCGTAAGGAAGTGACCCAGAACACCACAAACTTAATGTATAATAAGCAAAACAGTAGAAGCTAATGAGAAACAAAATGGATGATATTAGGCCTCTGTATGTAACGAAAAATCGATATAATTGCATTCACCGAAACATACTCAACCTAGACACACGTGAGTTACCATTCGAATCAAATTAAGTAAGTCACAAACCGTTCCACACCCATAGGCAGACCCAGAAAGGAGGCGGAGTAGCAATCTATGTTAGGATAATCTGAAGTATGAAATAAATAAGAAAATAAAAACTGAGCGGAATACAGAAACAATCTGATAGAATTAACTCAACGGTAGAGAAAAAAATTAATCACAGGAGTAATATATAGACTCCCAACTGATAGAGCCAAAGACACTTATTCGGGATGAATGCGAGGGTTTACACACAACAAAGTCCGTATAGTAGGCTACTTTAACCTGGCCAAACATAGATTGACCGACCTACAGGTAACCTCCAGAATCAGAATTATTTTCTCAGACTATCCAGGACTTATGACAACATATAACCTAACCCACACGGAATAATAATATACTGATTTAGTTCTGTCAAAACAGAGAAAAACCTATTAACAGGGTCGAGGTAGGAACAACTCAAAAACAGCTTATCACAAAGAAACTCAGATTCCAGTTAGATTTCAGGGCAGACGAAGGAAAATTCCCACCAAAGTACCAGATTTCAGAAGGGCTAACTCTTGACAGTTTAAAGAGGCATCAGAGAGGGGTGTCGCGGCTAATGAACCTGTCAGATGACACCAATCCGATAACGAGATCTAGATTTACAGCCCACGACAATTTAAACAGAGAGTACTTAATGCACAAAGGCAGAACATACCATACAAAAATCACACTAGACAAACAAATAAATGACACTGCGCACAATAACTATTTAAAGAACATCATTGCCAAAGCGCTATAGGTAGAAGGATAAATCGTGGCGAAATTCAATTTGACTATTATAGGTATTACAGTAGGGAACAAACTAGATAAAGAAGCAAAGAGGAATAATGACGTAAGGATAGCAAGGAGGCGAAAGACAAAACCCCAAAGGATTCTACCAAATGTATCAAACTAAACACGAGAAAAAGATTGGACCAATAAAGAGAGACACCAAGAGCCCACTCGATAACTAACAGAGAAATGAGCAAACTGAATAAATATTTTTCAACAGTTTTCAACAACTAAAATTTAAACATGATACCCGGAGCACCAATATATTCCAGAGAATGAAGAAAAACAAAATTAAGTGAGATAGTAGTGACTAGTAACGATGTTATGGAAGCAAAAGACAAACTAAAGCCTAACAAGTCACCTGGTCCCGACGAGAGAATAACCAGAGAATCGAATGAAAAGAAGAGCCAGTATCTAGCAAAGTTGTTTAACATGTCATTAAAACAGGTGTAGCAAGAAACCTGAGGATAGCTTAATGTAATAACCGATTAAGAAGGATAGATCATCATCCTCTAACCACTCAATCAGTCTAACATCAATAGTAGGCAACTAATGGAAGCAATCATCTCAAACTCTCATTCGAAATCACCTGGAGAAGCACAGATTGATCAATGATTCCCAGCGGACGCCTTTTGCCCAACCAACCCATAACACTTCATCAGTTTCGAATCGTGACTAGGGCAACAATTATGATGTGGGTATATCTCGACTTTAGCAAAAGCCTGACAGAACCCCACAAAACTAAAAAAGCAACAAATGGCATCAAAGGTGACATCCAAAATGATTAAAAGGAAGTTACAGGACAAGAAACAAACAGTGAGCATAAACGAACTAAGTCCCATTACAACGCCACAAGTGGCGTTCCCAAGCCTCATAATTGGACCATTATTAATTATTATATACACAAACGACATATATCGGCATGACAGCAACATAAGTAAATTTGCTGATGACACTAAAATAGGACGTGCTAAATCTGACGAGGACTCGCAAAACTACAGGAAGATCTAAACAAATTTTCGAATGGTCTGAAAAATGGCATGAAATTCAACGTCGACAAATGTAAAGTACTCAGTATAGGAGATGTAAACAGGAACAAGATAACTTGATGAACAACGATGCCATAGAGAAATCCGACTGCAAGAGAGAGATTTAGGACAATGATAAGTAAGAACCTTAAGCCATGTAAACAATGTGTTTTTGCTCTCAGTACAAGGCTAATAAAGTACTTGGGTTCATACAAAGGAGTGTTAGTTACAAGACTAGCGAGGTCATCCTAAAACTGTATCTTGTTTCGTGAGACCGCCACCTGACTACGGTTCAGTTCTAGTCACCAGATACAGAGAATGGATATAGAACTTGAAAGAATTCAGAGGAGAATGACAAGACTAATCCCAGACAGGAACCTTGAATATAGAGACAGGCTAAAGATCTAATTTGCACCCCCAGACGAGAGCGAGGGCGACCTGATAGAGGTGTATAAGGGGAAGGCAGGCTAAACAAAGGGGACATTACAAAGGTACTCAAACTATCCAACCAGCAGAGCGAACTCAGAACAATGGTTTTAAATTAGACAAATTTAGATTTAGGTGAAACAGGTAAACACTGGTTTGGAACAGAGTAGTGGATGAACGGGAACAAGCACAAATATCATCATTAACTCTAATACGCCTGAATAGCTTCAAACATAGATTGGATGCTTATATGAGCAATAATAGGGGTTAGGTGTAAACGGGATCAAAGAAAGGGCCAATAGGCCCGCTGCAAAGCCCATTCTTATGTTCTTATGTTCTTAAGAGAGGGTTAGAGAGTGACTGCTTCAGTTCAAGCTTAGAAGCTCCATGAACATGAACACAAAATGCTAGTGACAGGGGAAGCGAGGTCCAGGGAAGAATAAAGGAGGATTGAAGGAATTTAGGAGGAGAGAATAGGTGCAGTGGCTAAACACCGCTATGCTGAGGGAGTATAAGTTGGAGGCAGCGGCAACTGCTCTGGACACGCCAGGAGGCGCAGGACAGACAGATTAAGCCAGTTCGCGCCAGGTGCGGTTAAGCTGGGCCACGGATTCTGTGCTTGGTCTAGAGTTTGTGTTGTTCGTGTGGAGGAAAGCCTTCTGGTCTTCTGTCCCGGCATTCTTCTAGCTTGATGTAGATTTTCTTTCTAACTCTCCTCTTCTTGCTCTTGAGCGTCCACTCATTCAAATTATTCTATGTTCGCTTCCTCGCGGTCTTTATGCCTCAGGTATGGAGAATCGAGACGTGAGGCGACCACGTACTTCAGCCCACGGCCCTCGTGGTGTTCTTTTTGATTTGTGTGGTGTCCTTTCTCGAGTTTCTTTCTTGGTTTTCTTTTCTGCTGTTTTTTTCTGTCTTGGAGCGACAGTGAGGGCCTCTTTGCAACTCAGTTTGTCGTCGAGCCTTACATCCTGCATCTCCTTCCATTTGGCAGGTCCCATCAGGTTGAATGTGGGCCGCCCACAGGCAAAGGCATTTTTTTAATGTTAGCAGACCGTAGTGTGGCCGGGCTGCCACACAGGAGCAGGTAAGTCTCTGCACCCATGCCATGTTAGACAGGTGTCCAGAAAGTACTGCAACAGTGTTTGGCCTGGCAGGGCCTGACTGGCACATACCCCACAGTTGAGCCTCCTTGGGTAAGTAATACAAACCGATGAGGCAGGGAATGTGACAGCTTCTCACAACTTGAGTTGCCTTGAGGAGCCCACTAGCCTGCAGATCCATGATGTAATTTCAAGTGGATTACCCAGCCCCAGAAGTTGTCCCACTTGTAGGCAATCATTTTAAATGGAATACCGTTGATGTCTGGATCTCCATGAGCTGTACGGGCATACCCTTCTCGAGGATGGTGATCTTGATGTCACCATGGAGCCAATCGTTCCACCTTGTGACCCCATGATCTCATTAGTTTCAAAGAACAGCCCACCCATTCATCTTCCCCACTTTTCTTCCCAGGTCTCGCTTACCTCTCTCCTTGCCCAGTGCAAAAGTCATCACTACTTTACTTCATTATCATCATCATCATCATTATCAGGAGACCATTCCACACTCGGCCATCGACCAGCAACATCTCCCTCACAGCTCCTCAACACCAGCTTCCTCAGAAACCCTCCTCACAGGACCTCTGATGTTTCTCTCACCTAGTCACCTAAGCACTGCGCTGTACAGCAATATATACAGAAAGCGCATTGTGAGTTTCTTATTCTACCTCATTCCTGAGTTTATTGTTTAACAAATTATTGGCAGAGCTTGTAGTATTTGCCTATTCTGAGTAATTCAGTCAGGTCTTGACACTGAGGGTGGTATTACTTCTCACTGTCACGCAGGAGGTTCACACACAAAGAAATACATCATATTTATTAACAACTATAAATGTATGTAGGTCAGATTCATATAGGTAATGTCACTGTTCACTGCCATGCAGGACAGAGTTCGTACTACACCAAGAGTTGAACTTTATCCATTGATATATATATACATATATGTAAACACACACACACACACACTACATATATACTTATGCATACACATATACACATGCATGCAAATATGCATACACACACACACATATACATACACACGATAAGTCCAGATTCATGTGGGTAATGTCACTTTTCACTGCCATACAGGACAGGGTTCGTACACAAGAATGCATCATATTCATTGACACTATATATAGATCAGATTCATAGGGTAATGCCACCTTCACCACACCAGAACAGAGAGTTCGTACACAAAGAAGGAAATACTCCATTCCAGCAGCATATATAGGTCAGTGGATCACATACATTGAGTCATATTCTAATTGAAGACTAATCAGTGTGGGCTAGCAAATTTGGGATGACAGCAAGAATGTCCTCAAGCACACCTGATTCAATGAAGAATTGCAGTTCAAGGTACAATAAGTCAGGTGACCTGAAGTCTTTGACAGTGTCACATTCAATAATAGTGTTGAAGTCATATGATTAAAGGTTTATCACAAAGTTTACATGCTGGTGTTCCATTGTGATTTGGCATTATCTTTGGTCATGTCTGTATCCTAAACTTCTAAATTCTGGCCCGACTACGTACATTGTCTGTTCTGTCCTTATGCTGCACATACGGTACCTCTTGTTTGGTATTTACTAATGCTACAACTTCAGGTCTCTCTGCATTTTCTCCTTCTTCTAGATCAGAGTTCATGATTCTGACTTGAATGTTTTTAATTACAGCATTGGACAGACCAAGGTCACGATCGCATCTTTTCCTTTCTTATATGCCTCATTGGCCAGCCTATCAGCACAGTCATGATACACGATTCCAACATAGGACAGAATCCACACAAAATGAGAGTTGTTCTCATTGGCATCACATTCCCTTTTTAACATCCATGTAACTTTAGACATAGAGCCTACGGCTGAACTTCATTGATTTCAAAGCACTTTGAGAGTCTGGAATCACCACCTCCATTTTACTTGGGTAGTTTGTGGCTTCGTAGATTCAGTTAGTTCAGTTTGTGTTGTATTGGCCCAGTTGTTCAGCCTTTGTTTGTTGTTTGCCTATCATCCCTTTATTTTATATATTACAATTGCACAGCCTATTTCTACCTGTGTTTGTTTTGCCAGAACCATCAGTAAAAAGCATAACATTCACTTGATTTAATACTCTCTATGTGTCTGATAATAGTTTCTGGTGTGACACATCTCACCACCACATCAGTGTTTTGTGTTTACCAACAGGAGTGTAATTAATAGGAACTGATATGTCCAGCCAAGGAATGGCATTAATAGGTTCGTCTCAGATGATTGGACATTCAGCTTCAGGGATCTTCAACACTTTTATGAAGCCACGCCCCAAAAGGAGTCTTTTGTAGAAGGATGGCAGGATAATCGGGATACCAGAAGAACATCAACCAGTTTGAGTTGTAGCTTGAGAACCATTGTTCTTCAAACTTTTGACATAAACATAATATTAAGTCAGGCACCTCTCTCAGATGGGAGGGCAGTCTGAGCTCTTTCTCATGTTTACAATTTCTGGTGATTTTGGGCATCTCCTATATGTTGTTTTACTCAAGGCTGTTTGAGCGGAATAGTCAGAATGGAGAGCATGATGATCGCTACAGAACAGAACTGAATTGAAGATAGAAAGTACAGAAGCATAGGTGATGTTAAATCCATAGCCGCCAACAAGGGTTCTGAGGTTTAATGCGTTTGCATTAGTTTGTCACGAAGGTTGATGACAAAGTTTGTCAGACACAAATTCAGATATTTTGAGCTACATAGTTCCAAGGGCATGCTGTTAATGTTATAGTCAAGAGGCAGAGGTGAGCAGGACGAGATTGAGGACCCTCCTCATGGCAGAATTAGGACTTCAACAGTTCTCCGAACAAATACATCAACAAGGCTTGGAGCCTGAGTTTGGTTTGAGTCATAATGCAGATATCATCATAGTGGAGATACCTCATACCACATGTACATACGTTTGTGCTGCCCATACTGAAATTGACAACTGGCCATACAGTACGCTCACAATGTCATGTAGTTATTATTGGGCAATTAGTAGATCGTTATTATCTAACATAGAGCATAGGACTTAACACTCCTCCCTGAGGCGTGCCAAGCTCAAATGATCTCATTCTGGTACTTTTAACTCCCCGAAACAGAACACTGGCATACCTGTTGGACAGATAACCCTTTATCCATGCCAGGAGGTTACCTTGGATGCCCAAATTAGCTAGATGCTCAAGTATAATGTCTCTATTAGCTACATCAAAGGCTGATTTAAGGTCTATGAAGGCTGTTTGTGTCTTATCTTTTGAGTGAACAAGATATTCTGCAAAGCATGTCTGTGTGCTAAGCCCGGGCATGAACCCATACAGATTAGGGGCGAGTTTGTCTTTGACTTGAAATATGAGACGGTTTAGAACAACTCTTTCAAGGACTTTACACATACAGGATGTGAGTGAAATTGGCCTGAAGTTTGGAGAATTAGCTTTAGGAATTGGAACTATGTTTCCATGAGTCCCATGTCTTAGGCAGGATAACCTGTGTGAGGCTCATTTGATACAGGTCAAGCAGTGGATGGTTAGGGATCTCATTCAACAATCTCAGGGTGTTATAGGTTATGCCATCCTTACCAGGGGAGGATGACTCGCCTTTCATTAGTGCTGTTGTTAGTTCGTGGTGCGTTATAGGAAACTGGTCGGTAAGGTCTGGTGAGGAACAGGCTATTTCAATATTGAAACCCCTATTAATGTGTGTGGTGTTAAGATATTGCTGTATGTCAGGAGGCAGGGAAGTGATTTGTGACACACTAGACCATTGGTCTAATAGCATGTCAACATATTCTGCAGGGCTGTGATGAAGCTGGACTGGGGTGGGTGACTTGGTAATGGCTCTAATTTTGTTCCACACTTCTGCTAGAGTGGTTGTTCTATTAATCCCCTGTAAGAATTGTTCCCAATAGGTGTTTCTCACCTGACCTTTGAGTTCACGAAATTCTCTGTTAGCTTTGAGGAATGCCAAGAGGTTATCACTAGTTTTATTTTGCTTATAAATGTTGGCAAGTTGTTTTACATTCTCTCCTTCTTTGGTGAGGATGGGGTCATGTGTCCACAGAGGTGGTTTAGTGCTGCCCCCCTTCCTCCTTGACTTAACCCAGGTGGTATAATATGTGGTAATGACATTTACAAGATCACAGAAAAATTCATCCACTGACCCAGGTGTATATCCAGCACACCACCTGTGGATGTAGGCCTTGAAGTGCAGTTTAAGATTATCTGGGATGTTAATTCTGAGCTTAGGATGGGGTTCACACTTGACATCAGCAACAGTGTACTCAGTAAGTATTGCATAATGATCACTGACTAGGTGGTCTGAGATGACCCTAGCCTTGACATTACTGTCTACTAGGTTATACCCAATCACATAATCAAGTCTGCCCCCATCAGATGTGTCACTTTGTCTGTGTCGTATACAGTGATATTATGATTATTGATGTAATTCACGAACACCCTCCCATTAGAGTTACACTGGACATCACCGAGGACAGTGTGACGAGAGTTAAAGTCACCCATACACAGCATAGCATTGTTACCTGATGGCTTTGGTAAAACGTCCGCTCGCAGCTCATTGCACCGAACATAGATGTTATACAGCGAAAATTGACTGTTTGCTGTCTTTACTGTAAATTGTTGATAGTGAATACTTTCATCATTGTGAGTTTTAATCCATTTACAGACCAGACCAGACCATTCTTTACATAAGTGAGCAGGCCACATCCTGCTCCACTATTATACGCTGTAAACCCAGCTATCCTGGGTGCAGCTTTCTTCTGGGTGCTGGACGTGTAAGGTTCTTGTAAACCAATTACATCAATGTTAAAAACTTTAACAAACCAATGGGATGAGTGGATACAACATTCACTTCCGATCCTAAAGTTCCCTGATTCGATCCCTTACCTGTGAATGGGTTGAGTACAGTCCAGGTTACGTGTTCTAGTTACTCTTATGTGTCGATGAAAAGTTTAAGATTACTTGTCTATTGTATCTACATTGACCTTTGAGAAAAACTGATTGCTATTTAATGTTTTTTTATTTTTTTACTCAAGTTTAAAAGTCTTATTCAATTTACATTAATCAACTTCAAAAAATAAAAACATTAAACAATGTTGTATAAATGTCTGTATATTTTATGTGTGTGTGTGTGTGTGTGTGTGTTTACCGTCCTTGCGTGGTGGTGACTGCTGACAACACTTTTAATGAGTCAAATCTCACCGCTACACACAACATATTTTAAAAAAGAAAATTATAAACATTAACTTGCATCACCAAGTAAGGTCTTTCAACACTGTCTAACTACCATCACTTTTTACATATGACGTTACAGTTTCTAAAAAAAAGAAAATATGAAAAGATAATACTGTATTATTTCAGTAAAAAACGTCGTACAGGTTTGTATGTGTTCCTGAGCTTCACCAACAAAGGTATTTAAATAAGTGAAATAAAATCACCTGAAGATTTGACATCCCAGTTTATTTCACCTAAAGTTTAATCACCCTAATGCTACCTGGGGGCTAGTTTAGGTTAGGTCAAGTTAGGTTAGGTTAAGTTACATTAACGTTAGGGTAGTTAATCTTCCTATGAATTAACCTGGAGTACTTAATCTTCAAGTTAGGTTAGATTAGGTTAAATTAGGTTGAGTTAGGTTGTTAAATTAGGTCGAGTTAGATTAAATTCAGGTCAGGGTAGGTTAGGTTAAAGTTAGGGTGGTTAATCTTCAGGTTAGGTTAGGTTAATTAGGCTGAGTTAGGTTAGGTTAGGCTAGGTTAAAGTTAGGGTGGTTAATATTCAGGTTAAGTTAGGCTAGGTTAAAGTTAGGATGGTTAATCTTCAGGTTAGGTTAGGTTAATTAGGGTGAGTTAGGTTAGGCTAGGTTAAAGTTAGGGTGGTTAATCTTCAGGTTAGGTTAGGTTAATTAGGCTGAGTTAGGTTAGGTTAGGCTAGGTTAAAGTTAGGGTGGTTAATATTCAGGTTAAGTTAGGCTAGGTTAAAGTTAGGATGGTTAATCTTCAGGTTAAATAAGCTGGTGTATAAAACAACGATATTTGGTATACAGTATGTGTAAACGTCCGCCAGTTGACGTAATCTTTATCTTCAAATCACAATAACATTTTATTCCGCAGATAAACATTTACAAAAAAGTTAATTGGATTTTCTTCCTTATATATTTATTAAAAAGACTTACAGGTGGAATGAACACTTACTGGTCCGGGTAGATAAGTTTACACACACACACACACACACAAGAAGCAGCCGCCTTTGGTATTTACGAGAGAATAATATAATAATAAAAAATAAACATTAAACGATAATCTTTTGTATTTATGACAATGAAATGTCGGCGAATATTTTTATTAAAAATATCTTCCAGCGTCACCTGTCCTAGTCTAGTGAAAAGATCTCTGTCTCTCTCAACTATCTCTTATTTTTCTCTCTTATTCTCTCTCTCTCTCTCTCTCTCTCTCTCTCTCTCAATCTTTTTTTTTACAATTATTTCCTTCTGTCTTTCTCAATTACTTTTTTATTCTCTCCCTCATATATTTATCTCTATATCTCTTTTCTCTCAATTAGTTTTTTCTACTCTTCTTGAACTCTCTATCTCACTCTCTCAATAATTTTATTTCTTCTCTCCCTCAACTATTTATTTGTATCTCTCTCTCAATTATCTTTTTTTACTCTCAACTTGATCTCACTTCCTCTCCCTTAACTATTTTTATCTCTATTTTTTGGGGGTTACTCTCCCTCAACTCTCTATCTCACTCATTTAGTTGCTTTGAGAGATTGAGCCTACAAAAAAAATACGTCTTGCTTAGTAGAACATAATATTTATCTAGTAGTCACCTTGTCCTTCCCTCCCTGCTGGTAATATACACACGGTACAGTCATATGTATTGGGAAATTATTAACGAGAGCGAAAGTATCTGGAAAATTCTTAATTGTGGAAAAAAGTTGCAAATTAAAGGTAAAAGGATATGAATATTTAGGATGAAAAATATTTATTATTGTTAGTAGTAGTAGTAGTGGGCCAGCGCGGCGTGGGTGTGGTGGAGTATCCTATCTGATCTAAAGTGTTATTTGGAGGGGACATATTCGGAGTGTAGGAGCGGGAATTTCACAGTGTGTCGGTGAGTATCGGATGTCACCCTAAGCATTGTCACCGAAGGTTCTTCTCATCCCTTAAGGTATTAATCGCAAATATTCCGTGTGTTCACCGGCGATCACCAAGCAAGTTTGTGAATATTTAGGTGGACGGCTACTACAGGTGCCAGGTGCCAGTGCCAGTGTCGATAGGCCTACTTTGGCAGGGGTGGCATCGAGACTCTCGCCCTTATGGGGCCAAGTGCTCTACGCTCTTCAAATACTGGCAATAATATCACATCTATTCTATCAGAGGACACACACAAAGAAAATGCGGCAGTAATGAAGAGAAGATTGACAATGTGGCAGAATGGGCCCTTGATGATCTCCTATGTGAAGCAAGAACACTGCAGGAGAGACTAAAATTTATGGAAGACGGAAAGCAAAACACTGATGACGTTGCAAGAAAGTTTAGAAACAAAATGCGTGTGGGAAAAGTGTCTTTGGCGGTAAGATCTCTCACAGAGGAATTCTCCGGTGAGGTTCTGCCAATAAACAGAGAGACATTAAAACAACTAAAAGAAAAACATCCCCCTGCAAGTAAAGACGAAGGCATCAGGTTCCAGGGTGACTATATCCCACCAAATGCTGTCCTGTTCAAGAAAATAACAGGAGGGATGGTGTGGAAAAGGGCACTGAAGACTCAGGGAGGTGCCGGCCCTTCAGGTCTGGATGCAAACGGTTGGAGAGTCATCCTCAGCACTAACAAGTCTGGTCCCGTAGCAAGTGATCTCTGCACTGCCATTGCCGTCCTTGCAAGAAAGCTGGCATCCTCGTACTGCCAACACCTCCATGCTCTGACGGCCTGCCGCCTCATTCCCCTGGATAAAATCCAGGATGTAGGCCTATAGGGGTGGGGGAAGTGCTGAAGCGGATAATCGGAAAATGCATAATGGAGGTGGTAAAGGATGATGTCAGGGCAGCAGCAGGGAACCTGCAAGTTTGTGCTGGCCACCAGGCTGGAGGGGAAGCTGCCATTCACGCCATGAGAACGATATTTTAGCAGCGCGATTGTGAGGCTGTTCTCCTGGTGGACGCTTCAAACGCATTTAACATACTTAACCGTAAGGCTGCACTGCACAACATCAAGATCAAGAGTCCAAGCTTTGCAATGTATGTTGAAAACTCCTATAGGAATCCACCAGACCTTTATATAGGAATCCATCAGACCTTTATATAGTAAACAACAAGGCTCTAAGAGGTGATACCATCATACAGTCAACCGAGGGAACAACGCAGGGGGACCCTGTTGCAATGGCAACGTATGCAATAGGCCTATCCGTGTTCCAAAACACAATAAATTTTGAAACAACTGAGATCAAGCAAGTGGCATACGCTGATGACCTTACAGGAGCAGGAAAAGTGGAGGACATCAAAAAGTGGTGGAACCTGGTAACATCACGAGGCTCAAAAATAGGGTACCACCCAAACGCCAGCAAGTCCTTCCTCATTGTGAAGCCAGAACATTATGAACGGGCAATGGAGGTGTACGGTGCAAGTGAGGTCAAAATAACAAAGGATGGCCAAAGACACCTAGGCGCAGTAATCGGCAAGACGGACTTCAAGACCGAGTACGTAACAGGAAAGGTGAATGAGTGGGTTAGGGAAATCCAAGCTCTGTCTGAGATTGCTAACACTGAGCTACATGCAGCTTTTGCGGCATTCACCCATGGATTCGAGCATCGCTGGAACTACCTGATGCGCACTGTCCCTGATATCGGACCACTCCTTCACCCTCTGGAAGAAGCTATCAGCGTCAATTTCATTCCAAAGTTAGTGAAACACCCTCATTTAACCCCAGCAGAAAAATCACTCTTTGCACTACCACCGAGACTGGGAGGAATGGGATTGACAAATCCACAGGAGATTGCTGCCACCGAACATCAAAACTCAGTTAAGCTCATGGCAGCTCACGGACCACATAATAGCTCAGAACGCAACAGGGGAGGTGGATACCAGTGAAGTAAACAAGATTCGAAGGTCCATTACGACAGAACGACAGCACCGTCAAAGTGATGAGTTGCAGCAACTGTTGCTGCAGGTACTAGAGAATTTGAAGAAAAAAATAGCTATAGCGCAGGAGGTGGGCGCCGCGAACTGGTTAACTACGTTACCGATAAGGGCAAATGGTTTCAGTCTCAATAAACAAGAATTTCCAGATGCCAATGCTCTAAGGTACGAGGCCAGTAGAAGGTTTGCCCTCCCAATGCATGTGTGGCTCTTCATATGACTTCGATCACGCCATGGTGTGCAAGAAAGGGGGCTTCATATGCATGAGGCATGACGAAGTAAGGGATCTCACAGCAAATACGTTGAAGGAAATCTGCCGGGATGTCAGGGTAGAACCGACCCTCCTTCCATTGGACGGTGAGAATTTCCAACATAGGACTTCAAACACATCCAACGAAGCCCGTGTTGACATCAGTGCTTGAGGATTCTGGACGCTGGGACAGCGAGCCTTCTTCGACATCAGGATTTTTTATCCCGTGGCCGCATGTCGCCATAACTTAGCTCTCGATGCTGCACACAGGAGGAACGAGAACGACAAGATAAGGACATACGGGGAGAGAATTCTGAACGTTGATCAAGGCAGCTTCACTCCTCTAGTGTTCACAGTCTTTGGTGGGATGGGACCAAGTGCAAGATGCTTCTACGCCAGACTCGCGGAGGTGCTATCCGAACAGAAGCAGCAACCCAGAAGTTATATTACAGCCTGGATGAGATGTCGACTGTCCTTCTCTCTTCCGAGGTCGGCTTTGCTCTGCCTCAGGGGAATGAGAGCATCGGCCCCAAACCGACAACAGTTGCAGATATTGACTTTGAGGCAACAGTCACTGAATGTCGCATAGATCTGCGGCTCAACTAACTCAACACAGCTAGGACAGCTACTTATGTATTAGGATATTTTATATTTAATTTTAAGGTAATAAAATGGAGGCGAAGGTGTAGCTATAGGGGGGGGGGATGGAGGCCATATTTAAAATGGTAGTAGTTGCGATAGTAGTAGTAGTATCATTATTATTATCATCATCATCATCATCATCATCATCATCATCATATTATTATTATTATTATTATTGTTATTATTATTATTATCATTATTATTATTATTATTATTATTATCAATATTACTAGTATTATCTTTCTTACTAAGATTAACGGGTGATATTATTATTATTATTATTATTATTATTATTATTATTATTATTATTATTAATATCATCATCGTATCATCATTGTTATTTTTATATTATAACTCTTCTTTCTATTACTTTTCCTTACTTTTTATTTTTGTCATACTTATTATTATTTCCTAGAGAGAGAGAGAGAGATTGATTTCATGGCGTTTGGTCCACTTGATTTGAAACTTGCAAGACTAACATTCACATTGTGATTGTGACATTTTGTAAGAGTTTAATTGAGGTCAAAGGTCATATATGTGGGACTGAAGAGTGAAGATGTGTTTTAGGTTATTATTATTATTAGTTGTAGTAGTAGTAGTAGTAGTAGTATATAATAGTTATAGTGAGTGAACATAAGACATAAAGCTAATAAGTACATAAGTAAACACGAGAACAGAACACCTATCCTAAGAAAAATAATTTGTTTACTGTATGCTATAATGGTCCTCTCCCTCCCCCCTCCCTCCCCCTCACTCCCTCCCTCCCTCCCCTCTCTCTAAAACCCAATATACATTCCAGAGGCTAAAACTTGTCCCCCTCTCTCTTCTCTTCCCTCTCCGTGGACAGAATATGGCGTGGGTTTGGACGGGGAGAAGAACAAGCGTCGTCAACACTGTACGTACTGCACTAACCATGGCCGTCACTCCCGCAAGACCAACCACAAATGCCAGTTTGAGAATTGTGACTGTTTATTGTGTAAGCTCACAAGACTCAGCCGACTCATCATGCGGCACCAGCAGCGTCTGTGGCGACACCTGAAGGATGCCAGACGAAGGGAGGACGCTGCTGAAGGAGGAGGAGGAGGAGGAGGCGGAGGAGGAATGGTAGGAGGTGCAGTTGAAGGTGTAGGAGGAGGTATGAACGCCGAAGTTATGGTTACTGGAGCTGCTAATGCTACTGGCGATGCTTCTAGTGGGGCAAACATGGCTGCTTCCAGTAAACAACAGGTTGGTACTCCATATATACTGGGTGTCTGGTACTACTGGGTACTAACTAGGTGGGCAAGATAGGTACTGATTGGGGTGGGTAAGGTGGTGCTAGGTTGAATTGGTGGGTGGGTGGGGTTGGGTGGGTGGTGGAGTGCTGGGGTGGGTAAGATAGGTGCTGGGGTGGTGGGTGGGTGCTGGGGTGGATAAGATAGGTGCTGGGGTGGGTGGATAAGTACGGGAAGGTTGGGGATGAGCAGGTGGTTGGGGGGGTGGGGAGGTGGAAATGAGAGAGTGGGGAGGAATGGATGGGAGGAGGAGGAGGAGGAGGAGGTAGAGGAGGAGAAAAGCTAACAATTGTCCTCACACTGGTCTACAACACACACACACACACACACAATCACCGTCACTCACAGACAATCCCCGCCCCACACACACACACACACACACACAATCTGCCACTCACTCACTCAGGAACACACTCTCTTTCACCACCAGAAGTGCGACATGTGCAGGAACCACGGCGTGATGAAGGAGAAGAGAGCGCACAAGAACGCCTGTCCTTACACTAATTGCAACTGTGACCTGTGCGGCCTAACCAAGAAGCGCAGAGACATCATGAGACTCCAGCAGCGAGTTCGGAGGTAAGCCAGCCCACTCAGGAGGTCAGATCCACATTCAGGAGGTAAGATTCCCACTAAGGAGGTCAGATTCCCATTCAGGAGGTCAGATTCCCATTCAGGAGGTCAGATCCCCACTCAGGAGATCAGATCCCCATTCAGGAGGTCAGATCCCCATTCAGGAGGTCAGATTCCCATTTAGGAGGTCAGATTCCACTCGGGATGAAAGCCAGTTCATTCGGGATAAGTTGCCCATTCTGGAGGTAAGCCAGCCTACTCAGGAGGTCAGATCCCCACTCAGGAGGTCAGATCCCCAGT